>NC_069510.1:80037071-80204571 GCF_027579735.1 Bombina bombina | reverse complement strand
AACAAATTACAGAATACAGGTTCAGGTCATGTGGATTTATACAAATTGAAGGTATGATTTTCTCCTTACTTGTGGAAAAAGAGGTCTTTCTTCTCTCTTGAATTTTAAGCAGTTTACTAAAAGCCGCTTCATTGCTTTTGGGCAATTGTTAGACACTTTGGTAAGGTCAGGAAATAGGTATCCACGTCCCACCATGAAAATGATCTGCAAGCACAAGGACAAACTATTTTAGTACATCACTCATGATCAATTAAAATTCTTTCCATTTTCTTTGATATTCTTATTTAAAAGTGGATATTAGAGCTGCAACAACTAATGTGTAAGATTGATAATAAAAATAGTTATCAAAGAATCTCATTACAGATTAGTTGTTCAGTTGCAAGGGCAACACAGCTGATTCATTATGATATTGTGCAAAAAAATTGTGCCCCCCCCGTTGTTTTTCTATTTGATTAATCAGAGTATAATCAGCTAATTAATCAAATAGAAAAAAATAAATAAAATACCATTTTCAAACTTTTTGTTAATGACTTCTATAAATGTAATTTGTTTAATTCTCTTTGAAGTCTTTGTTGAAAAGAATAATACTAGGTAGGCTCAGGAGCAGCAAAGCACTACTGGAAGCTAGCTGCCGATTGGTGGCTGCAAATATATGCATCTTGTCCTTGGCTCAACAAAAACCATTTAGTGAGCTCCCAGTAGTGCATTGCTGCTCCTTAAATAAAGGATGCCAAGAGAAGGAAGCAAAGTTGGTAAGACAAATTGTTTAAAACACAAATTCTATCTGAATCATTAAAGACAAAAATTTGGGTTTCATGTCCCTTTAAAAGGACTTTCATTTTCCCTTCATGATTCAGATAGAGCATACGATTTTAAACACCTTCTCAATTTACATCTATTATCTAATTTGCTTAGTTATCTTGGTATCCTTTATTGAAAAGCATACATAGAAAGGCTCAGGAGGTGGGAGAGCTGCTCCTTCAACAAAGGATACCAAGATAATGATGCAAATTTGACAATAGAAGTAAATTGGAAAGTTGTTTAAAACTGTATGCTCTATCTGAATCTTGAATGAAAAATTTGGGGTTTCATGTCCCTTTAAAGACTGACTGCTCACTGCCTAATGAGCAAAACTCCTAATGCCACAGACCACATCTCACAAGCATATTTTTTTCACCATTAAAAGAGACATGAGAAACAAAAAAATTCTTCCATGATTCAGACAGAGAATACAATTTAAAACAACTTTCCAATTTACTTCTATTATTTAATTTGCTTCCTTCTCTTGTTATCCTTTGCTGAAAGGTTTATCTAGGCAAGCTCAAGAGCAGCAGAGAACCTAGGTTCTAGCTGTTGATTGGTAGCTGCAAATATATATATATACACATGCATACACACATTGATTGTGATTGGCTCACTCATGTATTCAGTTAGAAACCATTAGTGCATTGCTGCTCCTTCAACAAATGATACCAAGAGAATGAAACAAATTAGATAATATAAGTAAAACTGGAAAGTTGTTTAAAATTGTATCCTCTATCTGAAAAGTGAAATAAAAAATGTGGGTTTCACGTATCTTTAAATACATTTATTTATTGAAACAGACATTTATATGCAGATCTTTTGCAATGCAGCACTAAAAAGGGACATTAAACCCAAATTGTTTCTTTCACAATTCAGATAGAGCAATTCTAAACAACTTTCCAATTTATTTGTATTTGCTTGTTCTCTTAGTATTGTTTGTTGAAAGTTCAGCGATGCATTACTGGGAGTTAGCTGAACACAGGTGAATGAAGAGAGGCATATATGTACAGCCAACAATTAGCACCCAGTTCTCAGTAATGCATTGCTGACCCTGAGCCTATCTAGGTCTAGTAAAACTATCATGCATAAAAGAGCACTATTTAAACATATTAAATGTTAAGTTAAAACTGTTTTAACTCATTTTGAAACTGACAGGAAGGGCATTTTAGGAATTGCTCAGATTATAAATAAATACTGAACTTTAACCAATATTTAAGCACAAAAAATAATAATTGCACGCACACAGAGTTAATGGTATATCACAACTTTACGTTGTTGTGTGACACTGGACTTAAAATGTCAGTATTTCAGCTTGCTACCTGATCTCTGTTGTTGATACTGGCATACGGTAATAATCCAGCCATGAGCTCATAGAGGACTACTCCATAGGCGTATACATCAGACTGGAAACTGTACGGACTGTTCTCCTGCATTCGGATTACTTCAGGGGCCTATTAAGGAAAAAGATTAGTAATAAGAGCCATTCATGGAATTAGAGATATTGTAGTGAAACTGCTAAAGACAACACCACCTGGACAGACACATTATATAACAGAACCACGAGTCAAGGACTCACCATCCATAGGATAGAACCGCTGGGCTGCTCCACCTGCTGAGATCCACTCCACCGAGTCTTTACTGTGGCCAAACCAAAGTCACCAATCTTCACTGTAAGACCCTCATGCAGGAATATGTCTTGCAAAGTGTTAAGTGAAAAATAAATATTGACTTCTGATATACTTTACTAATAAGGTTGGCCATTTATTTTTTTACATCTCTCAAAGTGAAAATTCGTCAACCTGAAGAAAACAAATTTGAAAACCGACTTACTGGCGACACCTAGTGGAGTTTGTTTTTTTTTTTAACAAAGAATCTGTTCAAACACTCACCATTAACTAATCTGGTATTCATCATGGGGGAGGAGACAGAAAGCATGTGCTTAAACTTAAGGACGTATCTTAAATGTATGCTCGGCCTAGTGGTGTTTTATTATAAGAAGCATAAACATTTAAAAAAAACAAAAAAAAAAAAACACACCATAAATCCTTGATAAGCAGAAAGGATCATTTAGATACGTATTTATGCCAAACAATTGTACAAGGCAAGAAAATAATAAGAGTTCATTAGGCTCGATTTATAAATCAAGGACGAGCACGGGAAGGAGCTGTCAATCTCGATTTTATATAGCCAATACTGAAATTAAGTATATGTAGTGGTTTCAAAAGGAAAAATAAAGGTAAGAAGCTATTTGTGAACAATATAGTACGTCTCAGAAGGCAAAATAGATCATTGGGAACACATTAAAAGGAAACAATACAATTAATATCCCTTTAAGGATAGTATTTATTTAAATATGGTGTAAAGATAGGTGTACTTCTCAGTGCACACATCCATAGAAAATTTGGGTTACATCTCACAGCCTCAGTAATGGTACGTTTAGGATGTCAAAAGATTCATACAAAGATAGGGAGCGCCTAAAAGAAGGCTTAACTGAATATACACAGGTGTACTAATATACTCAAGTTAAAACATAAATTAATTTATTAAACATGTGACAATATATGCGCATATAACAGAAGGGTACCTGAATTTTTCAACAAAGCAAAAAGGGTCCAAAGCACAAAAAAGCATAAATCAAACTCCAAAAAATAAACAAAAAAGGTGTATCTATATATCCAACCATTTATGTGGTAGTCCAAAAAAATCCTATTGGGGTGCAACCATCCCAGAGAAGTGTGATGGTGACAAAAAAAAATATATTTGTCCTAATATAGAAAGATAAATGTCCGAAGATGTATCTTGGAATAAAAGTATTCGAAAATATATAAACAAAGAGAGACGCGTCTTCAAAGAAGGCTCCTATGTGATCCCTCCATAGATATATATGTGCTGGAAAAACAAAGCTATAGACAAAAAGAACGTAACCCCACTAAATAGATCTGTTTACATTTAGGATGCCAGTTGACAACCCCCCTTGTATGCTTCTTCTTAAACCCCCTTAACCAACTAGGAAGACTGCAACATTAATAGCATACTAATGTTATTTACACATAAACTAAATTTATGCTTACCCGATAAATTCATTTATTTTGAGGCGGTGAGAGAGTCCACAATCCATTACTCAAGGGACTCAACTCCTGGCCACTAGGAGGAGGCAAAGATTCCCAAAACTACAAGAGTACTTCATCCCTCCCACATATAGCCAAACAAGGAGAAGTAGAAAGGTAGGAAAGGACAAAAAAAGGGAAAATGAAATGCAACTAGAAAAAAAAAAAAAGTTAATAACATTTGGGCGGGGCTCATGGCCTCTGATCACAATGAAAGACATTAATTTATCAGGTAAGCATACATTTTGTTTTCTTTCACCTTCTGTAGTAAATTAGATTATTTTCTTATTGAACCCCCTTAGCATGTAAAGCCTAAGAGCCCAACTGTTTGCAGATCCCCTTCATAAGAGCCGACTACAATAGTGCGACTCTCAGCAGGGCCCTCTACCCATTTGATCCCTATAAATGTTACCGTGTATACCGCCAATGTTTATAGTGCTGCCGAATCTGTTAGCGCTCTACAAATAAACGATTATAAAAATAAAAATGATATTAGAAGTAAACTGTTAAGTTCTTTAAAAATTGGACACAGTCATTAAGGGATATGAAACTTTTTTTTTCTTTCTTTCATGATGATTTAGATAGAGAATACAAATGTAAAAAAAGATTCCAATTTACTTCTTTTATCAAATGTGCTTGAAACAGTGCTGCCATCTAGTGTTCTTGCTAATGTATAACATTGTTATAAAGCTGCTGCCATCTAGTGTTCTTGCTAATATAGAACATTGTTATAAAACTGCTGCCATCTAGTGTTCTTCTTAATGTATAACATTGTTATAAAGCTGCTGCCATCTAGTGTTCTTGCTAATGTATAACATTGTTATAAAGCTGCTGCCATCTAGTGTTCTTGCTAATGTATAACATTGTTATAAAGCTGCTGCCATCTAGTGTTCTTGCTAATGTATAACATTGTTATAAAGCTGCTGCCATCTAGTGTTCTTGCTAATATATAACATTGTTATAAAACTGCTGCCATCTAGTGTTCTTCTTAATGTATAACATTGTTATAAAGCTGCTGCCATCTAGTGTTCTTGCTAATGTATAACATTGTTATAAAGCTGCTGCCATCTAGTGTTCTTGCTAATGTATAACATTGTTATAAAGCTGCTGCCATCTAGTGTTCTTGCTAATATATAACATTGTTATAAAACTGCTGCCATCTAGTGTTCTTCTTAATGTATAACATTGTTATAAAGCTGCTGCCATCTAGTGTTCTTGCTAATGTATAACATTGATGCAAAACTGCTACCATATAGTACTGCAGATCCGTGCACACTTCTGAACTTACCTTACTGCTTTTCAACAAAAAAAGATAAGACAACTATGTCCGTTTAAATAAGTAAGTATGTACGAGTGAAAACAAACCATACTAGCAGTCTGGAGATTTGGATATTTACCTGTGAAACTATAAAGAAGCTTTAAATCAACAAGTGCAGCATAAAAATGTTCATGGTTTGCAGCTAGAATCAAGTAAGCGAGGAGTGGGCTCTAAAAAGGGTACATTACTTATCCAGCCAGACAGTAAAAAAGTGTTTTAATGGCAATGACATTGTATATCGCCAAATACCACTCGCCTCTCTCTGCCCCTGTACTTAAGAAGGATACTATTGGATTTCAGGTCTCGATGTATAATATTCTTAGCATGGAGATAACTAAAAACGACAAAAAGAAGGAAAAAAAAATAAAAAAATAAAAATGATGTTACCTGCAAACTTAAGATATGCAAAGGAGGGGCTATAAAGAAACATGCAAGCACAACAACATTTTAAGCAAATTTGTGATACTACTAATAAAAAAAATACACCTCATATGAGCCAAATGTGACACGAAGGACATATAACAAAATACCAATAAAAGATTATTTCACATGGAAAATTTAACATTTTATAGGTCACACCAAAATCTCACTTTGAAGGTATAGATCCTGTTAAGTGCTGTACTACAGAAGAGATTATTATTATTTTTTAATTACAAATTTTAATGAACTAATGTGTCTATCATAAGGACATAAAGGCGCCAGAGTGTTGAAGACTTAATAACTGTAAGCTTCTTCATCAGGGTAAGACCGGTTTGTTGTTGTCTAGAAGGTAAAGAAACTAGGCACTGAATAAAGAAATCAATAAATAATACATAAAAGTCAAGTTAAAAGCGTGCAACGAGCCAGGAGAAAGTCTGAGTAAGTAAAAAAGTGCATATATGTGAGTCTATCTAGCTATAATTATTATTTATTTTAAAATGGATCCAGTTCTTCCTAAAATGCTTAAACTAATTAGTAAGCAGAGATTGAGGAGATAACAACAACAATAGCAGACATAACTGCAGAACATCTAATAACTCACTCCATCCCCTGCGCTGTTTGGCGGGCAATGTCGATAAGCTGAAAGATATCAAATCGTGTTTCGATTACATGGAGATGTCGATACAAGCTGCTACCCTCACACCATTGGGTAATTATTGCAAAGTTTGGCCGTGTCATAAATCCCATGAATAAAAGAATGTTGACATGGCGCGTTTTCCTGTAAAAAGACAAAATAAGTTAAGTGTGCCCCCCCACAGACAATTTCTCCTTACCACCTCTCTCTCTGGGGTTGCACTCACCTGAGGACCTGCATCTCATTCTTGAAAGCCTGAATCTGCTCTGCCGTAGGATTGGTCACTTTAAGAATTTTAACAGCTACATCTCCATGCCACTTCCCCCGGTACACAGTTCCAAAAGAACCCGTGCCGATCCTCTTCAAGATTAAAACCTCACTGGGATTTACTTCCCAGTAGTAACTGGAATCACGGTACCCAAGCTGCTTCTATTTCACAAAAAAGAGATTGAAAGATTTCACTTTACTATAAAGTTAAACTGCAGATTAAACATCATTACAGATTTTATAAATGCCGGTTTATTCTTCCTACAAAAAAGAAACATCTTTATTGTAAATAATTGTTCCTTGCCCTCAGTTTGTCACAACATTCCCCTTGTTTAAGAAATCTAAAGAAATTGTACAAAATGGCTGTAGCCATAGGTAATAACACAATGAGCACAATAACACAAAATGCTGATCTGTGACTATGTCTTGTGTGCCCTTGTAATAGCAATCTGTCCTCTATAGTTGATGGATATTGTAATTAAATGCATTTCTGCTTAGTTGTGACCAAGCAGAACAATTGTATTAATTATGTTTTTCTATTTCTTCTATTGGTAGGTTACTACGAGAAGCAGTTAGGCTCAATAAAATTAAAAAAGTGTGTATTTAGTTTGCTTATCGAGAATAATTAGGGTAAAATAGTTCTCTAAAGTTCTAAAGTATTTGCATAGAAACAGTTTATTAAAGGCTATCATAAGAGATATATTTCCAAGCTTTCATGACTAGCTGATAGAAGGACATCAGTGTATTGAAAGCTCGCTACCTGCACGTCAATTCCCCCCCCCCCCTGCGGATTTACAATTTCTTCTAATATCTTGGCTAACGCGGTATGCCCCTTCTGCATGTAATCCGAAAAATGTTAAAATTTGCCAAAACCATAACACTTAAAAGATACACTAAAGCCAAAATTTTTCTTTCATGATTCAGATAGAGCAATTTTAAGCAACTTTCTAATTTACTTCTATTATCAATTTTTCTTCGTTCTCTTGGTATCTTTATTTGAAAAAGCAGGAATGTAAGATTAGCAGCCGGCCCATTTTTGGTTCAACACCCTGGATAGCGTTGCTGATTGGTGGCTACGTTTAGCCACCTATCAGCAAGCACTACTCATGTGCTGAACCAAAAAAAATGAGCTGGCTCCTATGCATCACATTCCTGCTTTTTAAATAAAGATACAAAGAGAAAGAAGAAACATTGATAATAGGAGTAAATTAGAAGGTTGCTTAAAATTGCTGCTCTATCTGAATCATGATAGAAAAATTTGGGTTTTGTATCCCTTTAAATAGTTAATCCACAAAGGACTTTATAAATACAGTATCTGACACAGAAGACGTGTGCTTTCTTATTAAAGTGAAAGGAAATCCTAACGTTTTACAAACGCTAGGATTTACTATTGAAACAAATAAAGGGCACTTTCATTCATGAAGTATAAGATTCTTCATGTAGAAAGCTCCTTTATTTGATTCAATCGATCGCCGCTCTTAGCGCCTACAGCAGAGCACGGCTAAAATATGACGTTTTCACCTCTTAGCCAATAGAAGTGCGGTAAATCTGGCTCTCATGGGCACCAAGCCGGCTTTACCGCACGGCTATTGGCTAAGAAGTGAAAAATGTCACCTCTTGGCCAAAACATTTTTTAGCCGTGGGCTGCTGTAGCAGCTAAAAACGGCGATCGATTGAATCAAATAAAGGAGCTTTCTACATGAAGAATCTTATACTTCATGAATGAAAGGGCCCTTTATTTGTTTCAATAGTAAATCCTAGCGTTTGTAAAACGCGAGGATTTACTTTCACTTTAAGCATGGAGATAAAAAGGGACATGCAAGTCAAAAGGAAGCTCATTATTCAGACAGAGTGGACAAATTTAAAAAGAAGAAAACAACAAAACAAAAATGATTTCCAATTTAATTCAATTATCAATTGTGTCACTTTCCATGATCTGCTTCCTATGTGAGCACACTACTGAGGTGAAGGTATGGAGCAATGGTTGCAACCATGTTATGCATATAGTGGTAAAGATATGTGCACGTTCCAGGGCCTACCTTAGTGTGCTCTTGTAGAAAGGATAACAGAAGTAAATCAGAAAGGTTTAAAACTATGTTCTATCTAACTCATGAGTTAGACTTTTGCTTCCAAGTTCCTTTAATTGGTATTTGTATTTAAAGGGCCATTAGTTGTATGTTCTAATCCGTTACAGCATGCAAGAGTATTGACCAGACTGATGTCTGTTTAACCCCTGCAAAGGGATTAAACACATTACCGGTCGGGACTCGCAGAACACTGCTGGTCCCAAGCCAAAAATACTGCTGATCCAATCAACAGACTCAGATGTGGAACTTAAACTGCTGATTGGATCGGCAATGGTCTCCTCTTGTAACCAGAAGAACTCAGCGAGTCCCGAGTGGTATTTCTACTGTGTGTGAACAAGATCTAAATTTCTCATGTGTTACTGTTAGTTTTCAGCGACTCACCACTTTCTTCTTCTCATCAGAGGCTGAAGATTTTCGTTCTCGTGTTGGTTCTACGGGTGACTTGGCTTGTGGAGAAACCGTGCCTACAGACTGACCACTTTTGGGGGCACTAGCTAAAAAAAAAAAAAAAAAAAAAAATGAAAAGAAAAAGAAATTAGAAAAAAAAAACATCTCAACTGTTCCGTTTAGTAAACACAATTTATATTAAAAATGTACTTACAGTTTAAGGCCGCAATGCGTAATGCTTCCTGCAACAAAAGAATACATACATAATGGCGTCAGTGGTTAAAAAAAGAAAAACATATTAGGAAATCCAAAAAAAAAAAAAAGTTTGATCAGAAAGAGCAAGAAGTATAATGAGCTACACCATGAAAAGGTTTAAGAAGCAGGTCATGGCAATCACACTCATGTAAATGAGTAATGGTAACATTCTGTTGAGAGACGCTAGTGGTCTAAGTCACTGATATCTGTCATTGTACTGCACATTTGGGTTCTTGCTTGTATGTGTATAATTAAGGCTTTGTTAGGGAGGAGAGGTATATTACAATTTTGTCCAAATGATAGTCATTTATTTGTTGTATGCTATTATAGTGTTGGCACAATGCAAGCGTGGCTACCTCTTGTTTTAGAAATGTTATTCAATGATAGCCCTTGTGTTGTTATTTAAGTAGGGTGTGACAGTGAGATCATTAGCTATGACTACGGCCTAACAGCTGAAACGCGTCAGAAGATCTCACAGCCACAGCCTACCACTGTGCCATGATGTGCGATTTTTAACCCGAATAAAGGATTACCGTTTTTTAAGATTACCACTGGAAGCTTCATCATTTGCTTTTTGTCTACTATATTTATATTTCAGGTAAGACAAGGATATCGGACTTATACCAAGTTGAATCTGGTGCAGTTAGAAAGGCGGACTGGAAATTAGAGCATTTATATGTTTGGAAAGGAGGATTTAATGTGTTTTTTTTATTTGTATTTTAGGTGGGGTTTTTTTTTGCATTGTTATTTATAATGTGCACAACGTTTTATGCTGGTTTTATTACTTTTATGGATGTGGTTTCATTAAACAAAATAATCTGCTCAAATTAACATTTATCCAAAAGGATCTTTAGCATTTACTGTACTTGCCCAACAGCAGGGATCCATTTTGTTTTCTGCCAGGCTTTTTATGTATAAGCAAAACATATATTTAAAACTCACATGTCAGACAAGCTCCTGTGCCAATCCTGAGCAGGGTTAAACACACAGTTCTCTTCAATCATTTATGTGATAATAAATGGTCTAACAAATTAGAGAATTGTATTATTAAAATGCCCTATTAATTAATCTCCCAGTCCTTTGGTCTTCCCAAGCTGTATTTGAACTCTAGTGCTTTAGTCTGGAGTCTATGTTATATATCAACTATGCTGTATAATCCATTAAAAGGTAATTAAAGAATTATTACAATAGGAGTTGTAATCTGGCTAATAGAATAACAAACGTAGGTCATTAATAAGACTTGATATCCGGGAATTATTTTGTATTTTCTTGGGAAACAGAATCTACAAACAATTTGCATTTGTATTACAGGTACTGAAACTAGTCACAGTGTGAAAGAACCAACAGCTTTATGTGACGAAGAGCAAGCCACTAAGAAGCATATTTTATTTATTATTTAATGTGGTGGATATAGTCAGCCCTTTGCTGTCAAAGAAAGCTGCAACACTGCTCTCCTCCTCGATAGCCCAGGCAGGAAAATCTTCTAGAAAGGACATTAACAAGGGATCTTAAAAAGCCGTAGGTCAGTGTCTAAGATATTATATTTTTCTGCCAAAGGGATTACCTAGTTTTGAAAGCTAAAAATATTAAAGGGACACTGAACCTAAATTTTTTCTTTCGCGATTCAGATAGAGCATGAAATTTTAAGCAACTTTCTAATTTACTCCTATTATCAAATGTTCTTCATTCTCTTGCTATCTTTATTTGAAATCCAAGAATGTAAGTTTAGATGTCGGACCATTTTTGTGAACAACCTAGGTTGTTCTTGCTGATTGGTGGATAAATTCATCCACCAATAAAAAAGTGCTGTCCAGGGTCTGAACAAAAAAAAAAAGAAGCTTAGATGCCTACTTTTTCAAATAAAGATAGCAAGAGAACGAAGAAAAAAATGATAAATAGGAGTAAATTAGAAAGTTGCTTAAAATTGCATGCTCTATCTGAATCACAAAAAGTAAAAATTTGGGTTCAGTGTCCCTTTAAGGCGATGTAAAAATGCCTAAATACACTATGTATAAGTGCAATATACCAAAGTAATATAGTACTGAAACTGCAAACTCCTATGCAGTTCTGTAGAATGGACATAGAAAAAAACCTGCAAGTTGCTGGCGTTGAACCGTTAGCCCTGAGGGCAGAAATAGTGTGTAGTGTTGCTCACATGTAAGGTTGTCAGAAGTTCAATATTCAAATGAATGGTCTTGTGCTTCAACAAGTTGTCTGATAAAATATATATCAAAAGCAGACACAAAGGTCATTTTTTACATTCCCAGTACAATGTATTTATGTAGCCCAGAATGGCTCTATCCTCTTGCACTGAATAGCCACAGGTGTGGTGCTTGAGAAAGCACAACATGCACACGGAAAATAGGGGCATTAAGATTAGGGGATTACAGGGCCAGGGGTCTGATTAGAGGGGGGTATATAGCTAAAAGGACTATTGGGGCAGCACTAGTATCCCTTGGGCATGTAAATTATTTATTTCCACACCACTGATGGTAATAGTCCCATCTGCTGGACTTAATAAAGAACACAATGTAATGTGAGGTGAATCTCCATTGGAAAGTGTCATGGGCTACAGTACATACAAAAACAGTGTTATGTTTAACTTCTGCTTCCTGTTACTTGTTGGAGTCTCAGTAGATTTGGCTCAAACTCTCCTCAGCTTATCTCTGGCTATTTATTAAGCTACATGTAGCACCTTTCTCTTAATATCACTGACTTCCTGCTTCTTTGTTACACAATTATACAAAGCTTCTGGATTGTCGTGTTTAGATTTCTCATTTTGAATTAACTTGTTATTCCAAAAGAAGAACTCAAATTTCTTTAAAGAAATGTGTAACTCCTAAATATCCAACACGTACTAAAATCATTACAATAGCAGCTACTGGAAATCTCAGAATTGATGTTTGGGTGTTTCTAGACGTATATATATATATATATAGTTTGTAAGAGGAGAAACCTTTCTTTTATTTGTAGCATAATGGGACAACAAAGTGTAAGAATACAGAGTTCTAATGTTATAGGGAAAATTCATGTTTCTAATTTTGTGTTTAATTGCATGTTTATCTCCTTTACATTAGTTAAAGTCAGGCAATAGATGTGCGCCTGTGCATGAAGAAACTTACTCCAGCCTAGATCAGGTTAATTAGAGACATTTTTTCTTCTATGGTCCAAAGTACAAAAGCGACAACATTTCAGACCTGTAACCGGTCCTTAGTCATGACATAGAACTGGATAAAGGTCTGAAACAGTGTTGCTTTTGTACTTTGGACCATGGAAGAATAAAGGTCACTTCCTAATTAAAAGGGACAGTCTAGTCCAAAATAAACTTTCATGATTCACATAGGGCAATGTAATTTTAAACACCTTCACAATTTACTTCTATCAACAATTTTGCTTTGTTCTCTTGGTAATTCTTAGTTAAAAGCTAAACGTAGGAGGTTTGTATGCTAATTTCTTAGACCTTGAAGGTCACCTCTTATATGGATGCATTTTGACAGTTTTTCACCACTAGAGGGTGTTAGTTCATGTGTGTCATATAGATAACACTTGAGTTACCTAGGAGTCAGCACTAATTGGCTAAAGTGCAAGTCTGTCAAAAGAACTGAAAAAGCGGGCAGTTTGCAGAGGTTTAAATACAAGGTGTTTTAATATAACTGTTGGTTATGCAAAACTAGGGAATGGATAATAAAGGAATTATCTATCTTTTAAAACAATAAAAATTCTGGTGTAGACTGTCCCTTTAACCTGATCTAGGCTGGAGTACCTTTCTTCATGTTTGTCTATCTATGAGGGATATGCTGACCCTGTACTCCCTGCCTGAACTGCTAACAGGTTGCTGTTCCCTACACCTTTTTGAATTACTGTGCAGTTAGCAAGAACACAGCTAGCGAATGCCGGTTGCCTGAGTAAGCCACTTCTTATTGGCTCACCAGTCATGCTATACTCAGGAACAGAAAAGCACTGTGGCTCTTTAACTATGTGCTAACCTCTTTGCAGGTCAGACAAATAATGAACAACATGCATCTGTTTAACAAAAATGCACTAATGGATTTAATACTCTATTAAACATGTTTAAAGTATGCATAGCCCATTTTATCCTGCTGAACAGGAATATTATGCATAAAACATGTTCTTTGAAATGTGCGATTAATAATCTTGGGTTGCGCGTCATTTTAAACTCATATTATCAGCAAACAGAATCTCTACAACTTTCTTGATGAAAAATTAATCTCCAGTTCCTTTGTTATTCTATTGAACCGATTTGCTAAAATATGGGGAGCTCTAGTGAATCAACTATATACAATAACAGGAACTGGTCAGGCTAGAGAGGGATTTTAGTGAATTTTGACCATTTTAGTGTTGCATACTTGGAAAATAAAAAGAGAATTTGTTGTTTTGCTGCATTGCCTGGACTGGTGTACCTCAATAATGGAGTTATCCACAGGACCCGTGGTGCTGTCAATATGGACATTGGGTGTGGAGGTGGAACGATGTCTCTGCAGGGGCTGTCCCTCCCCGGGAAATGAAAAGGAAGCGGTTCCTGGGTGCTGTGTCCGAGGGCTGTGAGAGGGAGACATGGAATGGGGTGGGAACCAGGGACATCAGGGGAAGAAATGACACACAAATGAGGAGAAGTGTGTGTTTTTGTTCTTGTGAACAACCCGGCTTCATTACCTGGATGGCTGTGGCGTGTAGGGCTCATGGTTTAAACGGGAATGATCATAGTACATTGACAGATCC
This sequence comes from Bombina bombina, assembly GCF_027579735.1. Lineage (NCBI taxonomy): Eukaryota > Metazoa > Chordata > Amphibia > Anura > Bombinatoridae > Bombina > Bombina bombina. The sequence goes on along the minus strand of NC_069510.1, from coordinate 80,190,552 downwards.
TGTTCGTTAATTGTTCTGCAGATAGAGAAATCAAAGATTGTTATAAGAACATAATTTGCCAATGGACATTTATAACACAGTTAAGATTAATGTTATTCTTAATTAAAAAACAAATAGGCAACAACTGTCAGTTCTACTACATTATTGTTACGTGTTTTAAATAATAATAATACATTTTTTTTATAAATCAGAGAAAATTCAAACTCTAAAATGTTCTGACATTGATTAAATGGGGGCTCTGACAGTGATGACTCAAGAAAAAAAAGCTCAGGCCTGCACTCAAATCCCAACAACTGCTTGAAACATAGGCTATATTAACGCAATGTGGTGCCACATTCCAAACAGCTGAAAATAATAGCAAAGCTTAACAAAAAACTACTAGTTCAAATTAAATAAATAAATAATGAAAATGGAAAGACTGTTTTGAAAAACCTTTATACTATAAAACTAGCTGCAATTAGTAAACACACAAAGACTTATAGGATAGTCGTCTCTGCTATCCTGCACAAAATGGTGCTATTCACAGGGGTTTATTTCGTACTAAACCCACAGTAAATTCTCTGATGCCGTTTGATCGGATACATACTCAACCTTTGACACATACCTGTTACTAGGCATGTGCATTTGGTTGTATTGTTAGAATACGAATGCCGAAGATAGCGGTCGCCAGCGGCATTCAGCTCTTTTCGGAACAAGATTTCTTCTTGTGAAAGTACAAAACACTATGCACTATGGTTGAGCGGACCTGTTGCTACTATTAACCCAAAAGAAGGAAAAAAAAAAAATATAGACCTAAATCGGATTTCCAATAGTGTCTCAAAGGGAAAAAAAAATCCTTCTCGACTCCAAAGTAGTGACTATATTTCTCCTTGGATCAGCGAGCTACTATACTGTAAATTATGCTATATCCCTGTATATGCTACTTTGCACAACTGCCCTAAATAGGCGGCTGCTAGGTAATGACTCGCTAAACAAGCTACTGAGCAGTTGTTCGCTCCTGGTTGATGCTTCTCTCTCTCTTTATAACTTTGCATTTTGACCCTGGGTAAAGTCTCCAAAAGGGTGATGGGCGAGACCAGCCGTGGACTCCCTGCCCAATGTGGCTAGAGATATATGGCTGCACCTTGCTGACTTGGCCGACAGAAGACTGATCAAGGAACATGGTAGTACTAGTTGATTGTTTCAGAGAAGAGCTGCCTGGTATTTCAGGATGGACTGTCTTTTCTAGGTTGGAGACTGATATACTTCAAGAAAATTCTTCTCTGCAAAAAGACGATTTGGCTAAAAGAGGCTGCTCAAGGTGGAGACCTGCAAAAGAACAAGCTACTAAGCCGTTGTTCATTCCTGGTTGAGCACTTCTCACTCTCTTTGTATCAAAAAAGAATAAAAAATAAAATAAAAATATAAAAACTTTGCCAACACAACCTCATAAGGAAGAAAATGTCATATCCTTATTTTTAATATAAAGAACCCTTTACACTACTTTAGGTGAAATAATTATTTCTCAAGTCTCAATGGGGTCGATTTAACAAGTAGCGGATGCTGCTTCTGACCTCGAAGCAGCGGTTGTAAGACTGAAATCATCTCGATCAGATTTGATCGGGATGATTGACACCCCCTGCTAGCGGCTGATTGGCTGCCGGTGAGAGGGGGGCGGCATTGCACAAGCATTTCACTAAAAAATGCTTGTGCAATGTTACATGCTGACAGGTCATTTAATATGAGGTCGAGCAGACAGGATTCACTAAAGCGAATCAGGTCTGCTCGACCCTACATAAATCTACCCCAATGAAATAACTTGTCCAAACTATTTTCCACGATAGTCCTAAGTCACATTATTTGCTCTTGCCTTGGGTTAATCAGCTCTTGTCTTGTGAGCTCCTTCTGCAGAGATAACACGGTCTGATAATTTGAGTATAGATGCAAGTTGATAAATAAAATAATTTTGAAAGAGGCAAGATGTTATAGCATGAGGGGCATCAACAGGAGTCTATATACAGATAAATATTGGAAAACTGTATTACTTCTTACAAAATTCAGCTACTTTTTTTGAGATGAACTATAAAATTATTAGAAAATTAAACACAAAAACAGCGGCGCAGATCCTCTGTGTAGCATTTATTGTAAATCAAATAAAAGTGCATATGAAATTACACTCACTGGATAGTGATGAAGTAAAATGTATCAGTTATTTTACTTTACCTGCTATTGATATTACATCTTCCCTTAAAGGGATATGAGCCCCAAATGATTTATTTCATGATTCAGACAGAGCGGGCAATTTTAAGCAACTTTCTAGTTAACTCCTTATAATTTTTCTTAAGTTCTTTATTTGAAAACACAGGAATGTAAAGCTTAGGAACTGGCCCATTTTTGGTTCAGTACCTGGGTAGTGCTTGCTGATTGATGCTCAATGTAGCCACCAATCAGCAAATGCTAACCAAATGCTGAGCCAAAAATGGGCCGGCTCCTGAGCTTACATTCCTTCTTTTCAAATAAGATACTAAGAGAACGAAGAAAAATTAATAAAAGGAGTAAATTAAGAAAGTTGTATAAAATTGCTGCTCCATCTGAATCATGAAAGAAAACATTTGGGTTTCATATCCCTATATTCCTAGACCCGGTGCGAGGCGCATTTTTCACTTAAAGTGGATGTCAATTTTGATGCTAAAGTGCCCGGTTTTTAAAAATTTGATTAAAAACAGGGGCACTTTAATTAATCAAAATCTACATTTCACTCCTGTTGTGAAAAAAAAACAAAAAAAAAAAAACTTAGCTTTTTTAGCAGCTCCAGCTTCCTCTGGTCGTCGCAACCCATTTCTGATGTCAGAAATGATGGATGGGTCATCCTTCAATCACGGCTTCCGCCCGGGGGAATCAGTGTCTGATTCAACGCTGTGATTGGAGGAAGCCGGATTCCTCATTTTAGACCCAGGAAGAGGCTTTGCGACGGGTGGAGGTAGCTGGATCTGCTGTCAAGATTAAAAGGTAAAAACAATTTCACAACACGAGTGAAATGTAAAATTTGATGAATTAAAGTGCCCCTGATTTTAATCAAATTTTTAAAAACCGGGCACTTTAGCATCAAAATTTACATTCACTTTAACACTAGTACAAGCGCCGTTATATCTGTTTAATTTGTTGAGTGGTACAGAGTTACCACCAAAAGATCTCTCCTTTCTCCTTGCTTGGGGCAGTTATGGATTAGATGGTGACAATTTGAATAAATTTTGTAGTTACCCAATTATACATCATGGGGTGTATTTCACTTGGGCCTTCTAATTCTTAAATGGACATGAAGTCCAAAAGTTCTCTTTCATGATTCAGATATACAGCATACAATTTTAAACAACTTTCCAGTTTACTTCTATTAACTAATTTTCCTTTTCTTTGTATCCATGTACTGCTCACAACGTGCACGCTACCTATATAGGTATCTCTTTAACGAAGAATAACATGAGAACTAAGCTAATTTGATAGCAGAAGTAAATTGGATCCCTGTAAAAATGTATGCTCTGTCTGAATCATGAAAGAAAAAAAAAAAAAAAAAAAAAGGGGGTTTGTTTCAATTCCCTTTTATCACAACCAAAAAGTTGTTTCATTTTTTTTAACTGTTAAATCTCGTACAGCACACTTCTGGCAGCAAACAGTGATCACTCCAAGGAGCAGTAGATGAACTCACCGGCCTGACCGCAGTCAGTGCCCTAGCAAAATGAACTTAACTCCAAGAACTTCAATGAACCTCTCGAACAGCAAGACAAACAGGGTATCTTAAAAAAACAGCATGCGAGCCCACAATCCAGGGGCAAGGAACTGCAGCCGGATTAGACCTGCACCCTTTCGCTAGCTAGGCAGCTAAACCAACCCTCAGGCTAGTACAGCTAGATGTCCCAAAAAAATTGCTCTAAAAAGAAAAAGCTAGGCAAGAAAAGCTAGGCAGTCCCTTCTCCAGATCATCCTGGATGAAAATAAGAGTGGAAAAAACTGGAACTCAGTAGAGAGCCAGGACAATCTATCTCCACCTGACTAAGGGTGGACCTCCACACCTAAGATAGATGACGAGGGACCAGCTACGAGCTGAAGGAAGGCCCGTAAGCCTTCAGAAAAAAAATTCTCTCTCGGCTAAGACCATGCGACTTCTCGCAATCCGCCTCAGAGAAAAAGATCCCATGACGCAAGGAACTTTGACCCAGCAGATCCCTGCAACAAGGTACCTCCCATGGCAATGAAGCCCCTGAACCGCGATACAAACTCGCAGGCATCAATGGAGCAATCAGTCACACTGACTTCTGCTCCTGCTAGGATCGGGCCATTCTCGACAGAGACATGGCCAAAAGGAGGTTAAAATAGACCTTCCAAGCCCCGATAAGGATCCATCAGCTCTGACTGAAGATCCCCGACCATGACCCCCTAAGGGGAAACCTGGGATAGGTACAGACGCCCTGAGAATCTCAATCGGACTCCCCATTCAGATACAAACATTCGAAACCCTTCGGATAGTCAGATTAAAAGGAATGATTGTAGTGAACATCCATTCCAGAAGAGCCGTCCAAAGAGTGGATCGCCGACAAGGATCTGCAGTGGGCCTCCGCTCACCACAAAACTTGAGACCCTTCCGTCTACGTAGGAGGAACTCTCTTTCATAGAAAAGAACTGGACAGACCCTGGAGATCAAGATCCTCAACCGGTATTCCATGTAGGTTAGCTAAGACGGATTTACCAACACAATGTCAAAGTCTCAGCCTCGGTTGAATACCTCACCCTCCACCACAGCGCCGATGAAGGCAAGAAGGGGGACTAGAGGGCATAACCCAAAGTGTAAAACTATAACTTTGAAGATCTCAAGAAAAATATTCCTGTCTGTAGACCAAAACAGCATCCAATGGTCCACCCTGGTGCCTACACCAGAAAACTCTGAGGATCGAAAAGACAAGAGAAAATTCCTGAAAATATACTAGCAGACAATGGTAAAAAAAAAAAAAAAAACAGAACCACCAAGACCTGGGAGCTACTATAAAAAACTGGAAGCAGGATACAGCCACATTAAACTCCCGATCCCAGAAAAAAACCTAGGATCAGAACTGGGTTTACTGGAAGATACGGTCCCTAAGAACTGGATTTGTTCAAAAGAATGAAAACAGGAAATATATCCTCTTCCTGAACAAGGGTAGAGAGAACCTTATATACTCCCTCAAGAAGGAGATCTAATAAGCTCTGCTTAAGAATCAAAAAATCCAAATAGGACGGGAGGTCCCTACCCTTAAAAAGGTCCATGCACCACCGTGAAATTAAAGTGATCTCACCGTGCGATAGGTGCCGGGACAATGACTCCAAAAGTCACCTGCAACTTCCCTCTCTCTGCCAGAAGGCAAACTCAAGAGAGGAAACAACTTGCCCAGAACTGAATGTGAAGCATATCTCCGGCCTCTGGGACCCCTGGTTCCAATATGATCCAGCATCAAGCGCCCACCCAAGTTAGTACCTACAACAGGTCCTGCCTGTCATCTAGGATAGAGGGACCTGCTCTGCCTGGACCGGAACAGAAAAATAACTCTCTTGTAGAAAGAAAGAGCAGACTTAACCAATACCCAAAAGAGGTCCTGCCTGTCAATTAGGATACGACATATCTGCCAGAACAGAACGCCCAAGGGCTAAACAGAAAATTCTCAAGTTCCAGCAATGCTAGAAAAACTGAGAATAATCCAAAAACAAAAAATATAAGCTCCGAGACTTAAATGTTGTCCCAGAATTATCAAGGGAAACATCACCCCGAACAGAGACCTGGAAGCTTCCACCGGAAGTCTCCAACAATCGCGACCCTCAAAGTCTTCCAAAAAGAACATTCTACAACAACCCAGAGCTCTAAAAAAATATCCGAAACGGAATAGCAAAATAAAATCTACAAGCGCACAAAAGTGATAGCTAAAGGAGTGTGCAAACAAAAAACAGGTCCAGCCTGTCAAACGACACAGACCCCCCGTAGAACTCGGAACTGGGATTCCAAATAACAAATAAAATTATATCTGGGCGATAAGGAATAGGATCTCTATCCCTCTCCACTCGTCTAGTCAAGATCGCTATCTGATTTAGAGGCCTTAGAATCAACTGACGGATCAGTACTGGGAGCTGCTAGCCTTGTCAAAACCTCTCTCAGAAGTAAACGCAGGCATGCCACTCTAAATCTAAATGCTAAATCCTCTTCAGTCGTAGGAATCAACTCTGCAAACTCCGACCCTGGAGGTCCCATCTCTAAAGTCTCAGAAGGAACTGAATCCCCAGATGACTGATCAGATACAATCGTCATTTTACACGACGGTCCCTGAGCAGGAGTGAATGGATTAATCCTTCACTTGCACGTAGCAGGGAGAGGTAAAATCGCTAAGGCCGTAAAGATGGCCATGCGGAACTGCGCAGTAACCTCTGGTGGAAAAAAAGCCCCCTTCAGCCGAAGGAGCAGTGGTACTCGGGGAAACTGCATGTGTAAGAACAGAAGATTCTAGGGAACACAACACACAGGACAAGGAATCCTCAGAGGCAGACGGCTCAGTGGTCTCTAACATCTCAACATTGGTTGATGAGGACACCCTATTGCGGCATACGGAACATAATTGAGAGGGCTGGGCTACCAGGGCCTCCTCACAATATACGCAGGTATTAAATTCTGTATCAGAGGGATCCCCCACTTAAAAAATCTGAATCCTCTATAATTTGTCTAAATTTAAAATTAATAGAAAGAACAACTGGCACCTTCTACCCCCAATGGCTGGGGCACTCACCACCTCCTATGACCCAGACAGGTAGAGAAGTTGCTCCTCTCCGCAGAACTCGGTCAGGAATCGTAAATGGAAAAAAAACGTGACCACACCCGTTATCATGGTGCATCATGCAGGACTGCCCCTGCTAAGGAAAAAGTGCACGAGCTTAATAAAACTGCGCAGCTCTCAAATGAAAAACAACCTGTACGTTCCCTATCAGCCTATGAGCCCAAACGTCTCTTACACATAAGCAGTCGAAAGCACATAACAAATATGATAAAAAAAAACAAAACAACCCTGTTCAACAATCCCCCTCAGGAGTTAACCCTTGATTCCATAAAGATGAAAGGAGTCCCACTGTGACCCTGTCTTCTATCGTTAACATGTGTGTAAAATATGAAACTATCTTACCGAAATCTATGCCGTGGAACAGGAACACGATCCTTCAAGTTTGACAGATGGTAGCAGCGCTTCTGACATGGACTTGAGTGAAAAAAACATAATTTATGCTTACCTGATAAATTTATTTCTCTTGTGGTGTATCAAGTCCACGGATCATCCATTACTTGTTGGATATTCTCCTTCCCAACAGGAAGTTGCAAGAGGATCACCCACAGCAGAGCTGCTATATAGCTCCTCCCCTAACTGCCATATCCAGTCATTCGACCGAAACTAGCCGAGAAAGGAGAAACCATAGGGTGCAGTGGTGACTGTAGTTTAAAATTTAGACCTGCCTTAAAAGGACAGGGCGGGCCGTGGACTGGATACACCACAAGAGAAATAAATTTATCAGATAAGCATAAATTATGTTTTCTCTTGTTAGGTGTATCCAGTCCACGGATCATCCATTACTTGTGGGATACCAATACCAAAGCTAAAGTACACGGATGAAGGGAGGGACAAGGCAGGTACTTAAACAAAAGGGACCACTGCCTGTAGAACCTCTCTCCCAAAAATAGCCTCCGAAGAAGCAAAAGTATCAAATTTGTAAATTTTTTTAAAAGGTATGAAGCGAAGACCAAGTCGCCGCTTTGCAAATCTGTTCAACAGAAGCCTCATTTTTAAAGGCCCAGGTGGAAGCCACAGCTCTAGTAGAATGAGCTGTAATCCTTTCAGGGGGCTGCTGTCCAGCAGTCTCATAGGCTAAGCGTATTACGCTCCGAAGCCAAAAAGAAAGAGGTTGCCGAAGCCTTTTGACCTCTCCTCTGTCCAGAGTAAACAACAAACAGGGAAGATGTTTGACAAAAATCTTTAGTCGTTTGTAAGTAAAACTTTAAAGCACGGACTACGTCCAAATTATGTAAAAGACATTCCTTCTTTGAAGAAGGATTAGGACACAATGATGGAACAACAATCTCTTGATTGATATTCTTGTTGGAAACTACCTTAGGTTAAAAACCCAGGATTTGTACGCAGAACTACTTTATCTGTATGGAATATCAGATATGAAGAATCACATTGTAAAGCTGATAACGCAGAGACTCTACGAGCCGAGGAAATAGCCATCAAAAACAGAACTTTCCAAGATAAAAGTTTGATATCAATGGAATGAAGGGGTTCAAACGGAACTCCTTGAAGAACCTTAAGAACCAAGTTTAAGCTCCATGGAGAAGCAACAGGTTTAAACACAGGCTTAATTCTAACCAAAGCCTGACAAAATGCCTGGACCTCTGGAACCTCTGCCAGACGCTTGTGCAAAAGGATAGACAGAGCAGAAATCTGTCCCTTTAAAGAAGTAGCTGATAATCCTTTATCCAAACCCTCTTGGAGAAAGGACAATATCCTAGGAATCCTAACCTTACTCCACGAGTAATTCTTGGATTCACACCAATGAAGATATTTGCGCCATATGTTATGGTAGATTTTCCTGGTTACAGGCTTTCGTGCCTGTATTAAGGTATCAATGACTGACTCTGAGAAGCCACGCCTTGATAAAATCAAGCGTTCAATCTCCAGGCAGTCAGTCTCAGAGAAATTAGATTTGGATGATTGAAAGGACCTTGTAGTAGAAGGTCTTGTCTCAGAGGCCAAGGTGGAAAGGATGACATGTCCACCAGGTCTGCATACCAGGTCCTGCGTGGCCATGCAGGTGCGATCAAGATCACCGATGCTCTCTCCTGTTTGATTTTGGCAATCAGTCGAGGGAGCAGAGGAAACGGTGGAAACACATAAGCCAGGTTGAAGAACCACGGTGCTGCTAGAGCATCTATCAGCGTCGCTTCTGGGTCCCTGGATCTGGATCCGTAACAAGGAAGCTTGGCGTTCTGGCAAGACGCCATGAGATCCAATTCTGGTGTGCCCCAACGATGAACCAATTGAGCAAACACCTCCGGATGGAGTTCCCACTCCCCCGGATGAAAAGTCTGACGACTTAGAAAATCCGCCTCCCAGTTCTCTACACCTGGGATATGGATCGCTGATAGGTGGCAAGAGTGTCTCTCTGCCCAGCGAATTATCTTGGAGACTTCTAACATTGCTAGGGAGCTCCTGGTCCCCCCTTGATGGTTGATGAAAGCCACAGTCGTGATGTTGTCCGACTGAAATCTGATGAACCTCAGGGTTGCTAACTGAGGCCAAGCTAGAAGAGCATTGAATATTGCTCTTAACTCCAGAATATTTATTGGAGGAGTTTCTCCTCCTGAGTCCACGATCCCTGAGCCTTCAGGGAATTCCAGACTGCACCCCAACCTAGAAGGCTGGCATCTGTTGTTACAATTGTCCAATCTGGCCTGCGAAAGGTCATACCTTTGGACAGATGGACCCGAGATAGCCACCAGAGAAGAGAATCTCTGGTCTCTTGATCCAGATTTAGCAGAGGGGACAAATCAGTGTAATCCCCATTCCACTGACTGAGCATGCATAATTGCAGCGGACTGAGATGTAGGCGCGCAAATGGCACTATGTCCATCGCCGCTACCATTAAGCCAATCACTTCCATGCACTGAGCCACCGAAGGGCGCAGAATGTAGTGAAGAACACGGCAGGAATTTAGAAGCTTTGATAACCTGGACTCCGTCAGGTAAATTTTCATTTCTACAGAATCTATCAGAGTTCCTAGGAAGGAAACCCTTGTTAGGGGTGATAGAGAACTCTTTCCCTCGTTCACTTTCCACCCATGCGACCTCAGAAATGCCAACACTATGTCCGTATGAGATTTGGCAATTTGGAAGTTTGACGCCTGTATCAGGATGTCGTCTAGATAAGGGGCCACTGCTATGCCCCGTGGTCTTAGGACCGCCAGAAGAGACCCCAGAACCTTTGTAAAAATTCTTGGGGCTGTAGCTAACCCGAAGTGAAGAGCCACAAACTGGTAATGCCTGTCTAGAAAGGCAAACCTTAGGAACCGATGATGATGATCTTTGTGAATCGGTATGTGAAGGTAAGCATCCTTCAAATCCACTGTGGTCATGTACTGACCCTCCTGGATCATAGGTAGGATTGTCCGAATAGTTTCCATTTTGAACGATGGTACTCTGAGGAATTTGTTTAAGATCTTTAGATCCAAAATTGGTCTGAAGGTTCCCTCTTTTTTGGGAACCACAAACAGATTTGAATAAAATCCCTGTCCTTGTTCCATCTGTGGAACTGGATGGATCACTCCCATTATTAGGAGGTCTTGCACACAGCGTAAGAATGCCTCTTTCTTTATCTGGTTTACAGATAACCTTGAAAGGTGAAATCTCCTTTGTGGGGGGGAAGCTTTGAAGTCCAGAAGATATCCCTGAGATATGATCTCCAACGTCCAGGGATCCTGAACATCTCTTGCCCACGCCTAGGCGAAGAGTGAAAGCCTGCCCTCTACTAGATCTGTTGCCAGATAGGGGGCCGTTCCTTCATGCTGTCTTAGAGGCAGCAGTAGGCTTTCTGGCCTGCTTGCCTTTGCTCCAGGCCTGGTTATATTTCCAGGCCGGCTTGGATTGCGCAAAAGTTCCCTCTTGTTTTGTAGCAGAGGAAGTTGATGCTGCACCTGCCTTGAAGTTTCGAAAGGCACGAAAATTAGACTGTTTGGCCCTTGATTTGGCCCTGTCCTGAGGAAGGGTATGACCCTTACCTCCAGTAATGTCAGCAATAATTTCCTTCAAACCAGGCCCGAATAGGGTCTGCCCCTTGAAGGGAATGTTAAGTAATTTAGACTTTGAAGTCACGTCAGCTGACCAAGATTTAAGCCATAGCGCCCTACCACCTGGATGGCGAATCCAGAATTCTTAGCCGTTAGTTTAGTCAAACGAGCAATGGCATCAGAAACAAAAGAATTAGCTAGCTTAAGTGTTCTAAGCTTGTCAAGTATTTCAGTCAATGGAGTAGCTGTCTGAAAGGCCTCTTCCAGAGACTCAAACCAGAACGCCGCAGCAGCAGTGACAGGAGCAATGCATGCAAGGGGCTGCAGGATAAAACCTTGTTGAATAAACATTTTCTTAAGGTAACCTAATTTTTTATCCATTAGATCTGAAAAAGCACAACTGTCCTCGACAGGGATAGTGGTACGCTTTGCTAAAGTAGAAACTGCTCCCTACACCTTAGGGACCGTCTGCCATAAGTCCTGAGTGGTGGCGTCTATTGGAAACATTTTTCTAAAAATAGGAGGGGGGGAAAACAGCACACCGGGTCTGTCCCACTCCTTAGTAATAATTTCTGTAAACCTTTTAGGTATTGGAAAAATGTCAGTACACACCGGCACCGCGTAGTATTTATCCAGTCTACACAATTTCTCTGGCACTGCAATTGTGTCACAGTCATTCAGAGCAGCTAAAACCTCTCCAAGCAACACCCGGAGGTTCTCAAGCTTAAATTTAAAAGTAGACATATCTGAATCAGGTTTCCCCGAGTCAGAGACGTCACCCACAGACTGAAGCTCTTCCTCAGCTTCTGCATATTGTGACGCAGTATCAGACATGGGCCTTAAAACATCTGCGCGCTCTGTATTACGTCTAACCCCAGAGCTATCGCGCTTTCCTCTGAATTCAGGCAGTCTGGCTAATACCGCTGACAGGGTATTATCCATGATTGCCGCCATGTCCTGCAAAGTAATCACTATGGGCGTCTTTGATGTACTTGGTGCCATTTTAGCGTGAGTCCCTTGAGCGGGAGTCAAAGGGTCCGACACGTGGGGAGAGTTAGTCGGCATAACTTCCCCCTCGTCAGAATCCTCTGGTGATAATTCTTTTAAAGATAACAGCTGATCTTTATTGTTTAAAGTGAAATCAATACATTTAGTACACATTCTCCTATGGGGTTCCACCATGGCTTTTAAACATAATGAACAAGGAGTTTCCTCTATGTCAGACATGTTTATACAGACTAGCAATGAGACTAGCAAGCTTGGAAAACACTTTAAATCAAGTTAACAAGCAATATAAAAAAACGTTACTGTGCCTTTAAGAGAAACAAATTTTGCCAAAATTTGAAAGAACAGTGAAAAAAGGCAGTTAAACTAACGAAATTTTTGCAGTGTATGTAACAAGTTAGCAGAGCATTGCACCCACTTGCAAATGGATGATTAACCCCTTAATACAAAAAAACAGATTAACAAAACGAAAAATATGTTTTTTAAACAGTCATAACAACTGCCACAGCTCCTACTTTTGAAGCATTTTGAGCCCTTCAGAGATGTCCTATAGCATGCAGGGGACTGCTGAGGGAAGCTGAAACAGTTTGTAATTTTAACTGCACCAACTGTAACTTTTATACTATAACAGTGGAAAGCCTCAGGAAACTGTTTCTAGGCAAAAATCAAGCCAGCCATGTGGAAAAAACTAGGCCCCAATAAGTTTTATCACCAAAGCATATATAAAAACGATTAAACATGCCAGCAAACGTTTTATATTGCACAGTAATCAGAGTATATACCTCTGATAGCAAGCCTGATGCTAGTCTCTATTAAATCACTGTATTTAGGCTTAACTTACATTAATCCGGTATCAGCAGCATTTTCTAGCAAATTCCATCCCTAGAAAAACTTAAAACTGCACATACCTTATTGCAGGATACCCTGCACGCCATTCTCCCTCTGAAGTTACCTCACTCCTCAGACATATGTGAGAACGGCAGTGGATCTTAGTTACTTCTGCTAAGATCATAGAAAAAAGCAGGCAGATTCTTCTTCTAAATGCTGCCTGAGATAAAATAGTACAACTGCGGTACCATTTAAAAACAAACTTTTGATTGAAGAAAAAACTAACTATATTTTACCACTTTCCTCTTATTACCTCCAGCTATGTTGAGAGCTTGCAAGAGAATGACTGGGTATGGCAGTTAGGGGAGGAGCTATATAGCAGCTCTGCTGTGGGTGATCCTCTTGCAACTTCCTGTTGGGAAGGAGAATATCCCACAAGTAATGGATGATCCGTGGACTGGATACACCTAACAAGAGAAAGCAGGCAGCGAAACTCGTCAACGCCGATTGCTTAAGGAGCTGTTAATATGAGTCTGAATAGTTTTGCAGAAAGACTCTCCCTGCATCTCCAGACATTCATCAATGCTCTCACTGAGAGGCTGACAGGATTACTTAAACTCCAGTCCCATCTTGAATGGCAGGTACCCTTCCTAAGGAACTACTCCGAAATCTTCTGACACTTCTCTGCCACCTCCTGTGACGAAAAGCAAAGAATGACCGGGGGATGAGGGAAGTGGGGAGGTATTTAAGCCTTTGGCTGGGGTGTCTTTGCCTCCTCTTGGTGGCCAGGTTCTGTACTTCCCATAAGTAATGAATGCAGCGGTGGACTCTCCCTGTATTAAGAAGGAAATGTTTGGTTAGCAAAGTTTGTATGGTTTTCTAGTTTAAAGGCAAATCCCAGGTATTCTTTATCTTAGCTATTTAAGGGATAGAAATAAATTACCTCAAGCAATAACTGTGTAGCAGGCTGAAGGATTAGGGTTCTGAATTCTGAAGGGTCCACTAATGCTTCTCTGGGGCATGAGGGGGAAATCACATAATTGCACTACATTCCAAAGTTACTTGCTACTCACAATTAAGAATGCTATGGGGATTACATTACAAGCTCATTGTCCCTGTAACAAACTTTTAGAGTGGTGCTGTTCTAAATCCTACATCAAGGTAACAAGGAAACTTTAAGACTAGTACAATCACGTGTATATATTTCAGCTCATAAAAGATGGGGAGACAGAACTGCAAGGAAAAATAGTTATTGGAACAAAGTGTACCACTTACATGGGCTTGTGAAGTTTAGCCATGTCCACACAGGCGGTAGGCACTTTACTGCTGCAGTGCTGATGGAATTTGTAGCCACACGTCTGACAGCGGAAGCCATGGAACAAAAACTTGAGACAGAAGTCACAGAATGCCAAGTTGAAATATGTCTTCCTGACCTGAAAAATAGAAAGACAGATGGAGTGAGACAACCAATAAGGTAAAAGTAAACAGACAAAATAGGAGATGCTTTTATCAATTACTCACAAAATTGTGCATGGATAAAGGGACATCAGCCAGCACTTCCACTATCAACTCTTCTCCAACAAGAGGCGTGATGTCCGTTTCCCAGTCTGTAACCATTTTCCGACTGCAGCACAAAGAAAAAAAAATGCATGGTACAGTATTTTACTACTTAGCGTAGATCAGATTCATGGTTCACAGCATAACTACTATCAGCCCTCAGTTCCACTCTTACCCCTGGATTAGGCGATACACAGCGCAGCATTCTTGGCTCAGGCCACGCACTTTGAGTGCTTTATCCAGAGAATCGTACACTGTCATCCCAGGCCTGACATTCACCTAATGAGAAATAGGACGACAGGGAACATGCTCACAATAAAATGCACGTGACAAACAACAAGCAAGATTACTGGAGATTTGGTTGTTCTGAAAAAAAAAAGCATGATACGTATAACCAGAAATAGAAAAATTATCATCATTACTTATAGAGCTATGACAAAGCATGTGAATTTCTTTACATTTACTCAAAACACAATTTTCAGACTGTGAAGGGGCAGAAAGCTCTGCTTATGAGCTCTATATCTTGAAAGTGCATCATCTCTGCACAAGGTGATCTACTGGACAGGTGAGCTTGAATACAAAAATATATACTGGAGAACAAGTGACAAAAACAGGTTAATAAATTAGGTTGTATGCGTCTGACTGCTGGGTTTTATGGAACATTGGAAGCTTTCATGAAATTGTCACACTCTGAGGCAAGGAATTCCACAGAATAATTGCAGAAGAAGAAATGTCCTGCAGCTGGTAGTGTGAGGAGGGAACGAAAGAGAAGGATCAGGTATCTGGCAGACTAAAAGAGGTTAGTAAAGTAACATTTACAGACAAGGTCACAGAGATAGGAATGTGTGTAGTGATTAAAGGCTTTGTAGGCTAGAATTAAGTTTGAAGTTCTTATTCTGGAGGATAAGGAGCCAACGCTGCCAATAAGGGGTAGCAAGAAAGCAAGTGCACCTTGGCACAAATGTGCATAACAGTGTAGACAGACAAAGAAACACTGGGAGAACTTAGAAACAAAAAAATGCACTCACCACCGTCCTTTGCTGGTTCGGAAGATACACTTTGACGGTGCCCCCTGACTTGCTCTCTGTCACCTGGACATCGCTTGGTGTTGCCACACGGGTACCTTCACTCTGAGGAAAACCTCGTGCACCAGGGCTAGGAAGCTCCAACACAGCTGCCGAAAGCATGACCGCACTCCCCTTCCCCAACTCCCGAGAAAGGGCGCTTAGGGCACCATTTGCAATGGAGCCAGGAGGTGTCTGAGAGCGCTTCATTGGCTCACTGTAAAATGGATAGTGAGACAGCATTAATACTACAAAAAATAAAAATCACTAACATAAAACGATGGAAACAAACATCCAGATTTTATAGTACAGTCTCTAAGTCGTCTCTGCCTTGTAAGCCTGATTTCTCGTTTCCACAGCTTTTCTTTTACTAGCTGCAGATATACAAATACTGTTTATACCATTTGGTGGAACATGGAGATGTGAACAATATTGCAGCAGATGGGAAAGAGAGGGGAGCAATGGAACAGATAGAAAAGAGAAAAAAAAAAAAAAGGGAGGAGGGAGAGAAATAGAACATGTTGAACACAAGCTTCATGGAGAGAGATGGTTAGTGTTACATTGCATTTGATTAAAATATTACTGGAAGAATACAGACATGAGAATACAAAATGCTTCTTTACAAAACAACACATCTGTTCAGACTGGAAAAGCACCATGACAGGTTAGCAATAGCTGGAATTAACAGAAGCAGGTACACACTACAAATTAGAATGCGTATTACAAGCTTGCAATCTCTCACCACTCTCCAATGCTGCTCTTGAATTTGTGCAATGGCTCCCAATCCTTGCTCTATCTAGAAACAAAATAAACAAAACAGCAATTACACTGACATCCAATTCCACAAGCAGCTGCATTGTAATAAGTAGAAAATATTCAGAAACAGTATTACCAAGCGCACATAAGCAAAAATATAACCTATAGACCTTGTTCAGGGTGGGCTCTGAATCCGTACAAGCTATTTCACCAGAAGGGTAATATAGCGAAGGAAGGATTTTATATATAAATATATGTAGGATAATCCAAAGAAATTTAAAAAGGGACAGTCTACTCCAGAATTTTTATTGTTAATTTTTTTTTTAGATAATCCCTTTATTACCCATTCCCCAGTTTTGCATAACCAACAGTTATATTAATATACTTTTTACCTCTGTAATTACCTTGTATCTAAGCCTCTGCAGCATGTCCCCTTAATTCAGTTCTTTTGACAGACTTGCATTTTAGCCAATCAGTGCCCTCTCGGGCGGAGGATCAGTGTTTATGTTTATCATAAGGCAATGGTAAGTATTTTAAAAAAGAAGCGTCTTTGTAAAGTTTAATGAATTAAAGTGCCACAGTTTTTAAAATTATTTTTAGATACTGGCCACTAATTCCTTAAACTTTACAATCACTTTAAGCCTCTCGCCACCACAAGGGTGTCAAACCTGGGGTAATTTACAAACCAATTGGTTGCATGAAAGTAGGGAGAGGGACAGCAGAAGTTTTTACTTGTGCAATAATAAATTGCTGTCTTGATTCCTAAATTTTACAATTTTAAATTATTCCATGCTTATCTACATATAAAATCCATTAGACAGGTGCACAGGTGAAAAATTTGGTTTTGCCAAATCTTGGACCAAATATTTTCAGAAAATGTAGTTTCACTAAATAATGAATATTTATTAAAACATTTACATTTGTTTGCATTAAACGAACGTAAATGTTCCTTTGCTACAGGTGAAAAAGCTCACTTGTAGCGTTACATACTTACCTCTAGAGCGCTGGATCTTCTTCACATCGCCCTGGGGCGCAATAATAGGAGGCTAGCACAGCGGATCCCTGGGCCTGCACTAAAGGACCTTCACTCTCCGGCATGCTAGAGGTATTTTTAAATGTCTAAAGATAATTTAAAGGAAACTAATGAATACTGTTTAATTTTGACAGTATTTATTCCTTTTCTTTAAATTTTGTAGTGCGTTCGGATATTTGTTTTGTGAAAACAAAATGAATATCCATTTTTTTTTTTAACGAATTTGCATTCATAACTTAACAAAATGCTCATCTAAAATCCATTCACTATATATATATATATGCCACATCAGCATGCAGTGTTCTCTACAAAAAATGTTGCCAGCTGGGTGGCATTATGAAGTAGCTGGGTGGGGACAGTGTTAAACTTTGCAATATTTATAACATTTTCTGTTAATTATTATGGATAATTAAGCTATCCAAAGCACAAATTAGTTGCATAATTTAACAAATTGATTTAATGATTGAAAAAAGTAATTATTAACAAATATTAACTTAAGTTTACATTTTAGCCGGGTGGTGTGCCCATACACTAGGTCCTGGGGACAACACTGGTATGTATCCCATTTATTAACCATTCTTTTCCACAACTGTTTATATCATTTTCATTCTATTATTTTTATTATGTGAATCATGTTAGCAATGTTTAATAAGCATAAATTATTAAAAGAAAAAAAAAATAATCATATACGTGCACACAAACATTTAAATACATAACACTTTTCTGTTTCACATACTATTCGGATATCTATGAACTTTTAAACCCACAATGTATAGAACAGGGATGGGGAATCTTGGCCCTCCAGATGTTTCAGAACTACATTTCCCATGATGCTCAACTGGACTTCAGGGTGCCTAAGCATCATGGGTAATGTAGTTCGGAAACATCAGGAGTGCCAAGGTTCCCCATCTCTGGTATAGAACAATAAAGCAGCAGCAGCAGCCCCCGTCTCAGCACAAAGCCAGGATAACATCAGATTTGCCACCTATTACACTGTTATCCGCCCATTATTTATAGGTTTAACGTCACTTTTTTATTATTATTTTTTTAACTAACCACTGGACTCCAAGTAACATAGAAGAATTGTATACACTGCATATGCTGCACAAGCTTTTATACAGAGAGAATAAAATGCTATAAGACTGTGCTTGACTAATCCTAGAAGCCATGGGTCCTACAATTGTATTTCTGGCTTGTATTATAACCCCCCCCCCCCCCCCCATCCCAAATATTCTACATATAATGCCCTCCGCTGGCTACTAAAATAGTGTCACTTGCTGCTAAATATTCTTGCTCACTAAGGACCAGAAGATCTAAAAAGAATAATAAGTATACCTAGGTAGACTCAAGAGCAGCAAAGGATACCAAGAGAATGAGACTAATCAGAAAATAGAAGTAAATTAGAAAGTTGTTTAAAAGTACATGCTCTATCTGGTTCATGAAAGTTTAATTTTGACCTAAAGTGACATTATACACTCGTATTTTCTTTGCATAAATGTTTTGAAGATGATCTATTTATATAGCCCATAGTTTTTTTTGAATGGATAGTTTTGCTTACTTTTAAATACCATTGCTCTGATTTACAGACTCCGAACCAAGCCCCAAAGTTTTAGGAGAATACCGACGTATACCTACTCCAGCTTGCTTCTGTTTGTGTAAAGGGTTTTTTCATATGCAAAGGAAGGGGGAGGGGTGAGTTACTTATTTCCCACTTGCAGTGGATGTTCCAGTAACCTTTTAAACAGAGCTAAACTGGAAGCTTCTAAGTAAGTTTTTAAACGGTTTTATACTGAATTTTTATATCAGTATCTGTGCATATTATTCTTTATAATAGTGTCTATTACATGCAGTTATATGAAAAATGGTGTATACTGTCCCTTTAAACACACTAAGTTTAGATTTAACCGATATTTTATTCTATGGCAACACATTACTGTCCCTTTAAGTGTTACTAACTACCCAGAGGTTAAAGGGACACTCAAGTCAAAATTTAAATTCATGATTCACAGAGCAGCAATTTTAAACAACTTTCCAATTTACTTCCATTAACAAAATGTGCACAGTCTCTTTATATTTACACTTTTTGTGTCACCAGCTCCTACTGAGCATGTGCAAGACTTCACAGCATAAACGTATATGCATTTGTGATTCGCTGATGGCTGTCACATGATACAGGGGGAGTGGATATAGATAGAACTTTGAAATTTGTCCGAAAAAAAAATAATCTACTATTCATTTGAAGTTCAGACTAAGGGGTGAACTGATCATCC
This sequence comes from Bombina bombina, assembly GCF_027579735.1. Classification (NCBI taxonomy): domain Eukaryota; kingdom Metazoa; phylum Chordata; class Amphibia; order Anura; family Bombinatoridae; genus Bombina; species Bombina bombina. The sequence goes on along the minus strand of NC_069510.1, from coordinate 80,171,224 downwards.
TCTTCAGCAGTCTTTTGCCTGCCTACGACTGCAGGTTCTCACAAACGAACCTGCACGCCGTATTTAACAAGCAGCGCTGCTTCCCTACCCTTTCGCAACCTTGGACAAGACCGGGGAGATTAAATTTCGCTCCTGCCTGCGCGCGATTGGCTGTATTGCATGCGAGAGCAAAATAGCGCTTGTGTGCAATGCTGAATTCCGCCAGGGGAATTCAGCCCGCCAGAGGTGAGTTGCGGCAGACAGGGGCGGGTATATGCGCCCCTGTCCGCCACAGTTTGATAAATCGACCTCTATGTGTTATTACACTGTCTTTTTATCATGTATTTGCTGATTATGCAAATCTACTGTAGTTACTGGCCCTTTTGTGCATGCTACTAACACAAAGGAGGTAAAAGTGTTTTACTTGCAACCAAGAGGTTAAATTGTGTGTGTTAAAGGTAATAAGAGGTTAAATCTCGTAAGCGTTACTGACTACCAGGAAGTAATATCAGTTGTCCGTGTTGCTGGCAATAAGTGGCTAAATGTATTTATTTATTTATAAAATGTTTTACCAGGAAAAAATACATTGAGATTTCTCTTGTTTTCAAGTATGTCCTGGGAAAAAAACACTTGTGTGGTTGTTATGTAAAGTAAAGCTACCATTTAAGATCATCTTTGCCATTTGGCAGATTTGTGGGCACATTCGGTGACTGCAAATTTAAATTAAGTAAATTAATGTATTCTAAAAAATAAAAGCGCTGTGGTTGCTGAAATAAAAACGTATTTAAAGTGAAGGTAAAGTTTAAACCTTCTGAATACAATAATGAATTTGTCAAGCATTCATTAAGCAGATCGCTAACTTTTTATCCCAATTTCTTTTACATTTATGAAATAAAAGATTTTTTTTTATTCACCACCGTTCCGATGTTGACTCCTCCCAGCCACTATTTCCTTATTTTCTGGTCCCACATGCTCTAAACATCATTCAAAGGCGTGTTCAGAGTGCTCCGTTGAACTGCGCCTGTGTAAATCTGTGATTTCACCCCTTACTGCGAGTGCGCTAATCAGCAAATCCTTTTATGTAATATGGGGGATTCAGGCACAATAAGAATATGCATGCGCAAAATGGGTGCGTGCGTGGGTTCCAAGATAAAAAAAATATATAGCGCATGCGCAGATCATCTAGGAGGCGGATGACGACAACTGACGGCCGCCTAACGGCAAGGTTTTCAATAGGCTACTCAAAAAACGTGACCAACTAAGGAAAAAAACAAACAAGCAACGGGTTGAATTTGCGGACAGAAAATAAGTAAGTAAAACCGGCGATAATTTTATTCAGCAGCAAAATTGACAAAAATTATGAATGAAAGTCATATTATTTTTGAACACCAATTACTAATACAGTTCGGCATATAGGTAACTTTACCTTCACTTTAAGTCCCTTAGTTTAATATATTTCCATATGGTGCTGTGTCCTGAAGAGCAGTGAGTACCTATAGCATGTAAGTGAAATGTACACACCTCACACAGGCATATTATATACATTGTTTACATTCAAAATAGTAAATTCTATTGTTTTCTTTCATGATTGAGATAGAGCAGGCAATTTTAAGCAACTTTCTAATTTACTCCTAATAATTGTTCTTAGTTCTCTTGCTATCTTTATCTGAAAAGCAAGACTGTATGAATAGGAGCTGGCACATTTTTGGTTCAGCACCTGGGTGCAAGCGCTATCCAGGGTACTGAACCGAAAATGGGATGGCTCCTTAGCTTGCATTCCTGCTTTTTCTAATAAAAGATAGCAAGAGAACAAAGAAAATTTGACAATAGGAGTAAATAAGAATGTTGCATAAAATTGCTGCTCTATCTGAATCATGAAAGAAAAAAATTGTTTCATGTCCCTTTAAGTCTAAGGGGCCCATTTATCAAGCTCCGGGTGGAGCTTGAGGGCCCGTGTTTCTGGTGAGCCTGCAAGCTCACCAGAAACAGAAGTTATGAAGCAGCGGTCTAAATAACCTGTCCACCTGCTCTGAGGAGGCGGACAGACATTGCCGCAATTCAACCCGATCGAGTATGATCGGGTTGATTGACACCTCCCTGCTGGCAGCTGATTGGCCGCGAATCTGCAGGGGGCGGCGTTGCACCAGCAGCTCACAAGAGCTGCTGGTGCAATGCTGAATACGGAGAGCGTATTGCTCTCCGCATTCAGCGAGGTCTGGCGGACCTGAGCCGCACTGCCGGATCAGGTCCGCCAGTCCTTTGATAAATATCCCCCTAAAACTTGGAAGGACTTGACTGCATCTCATCTTGGACTTTCATAAGTCGTATTTTGTATGTTTGTTATTATTTCTATTTTAATGTATTGCAAATTATTACAATGGTGTGTTCCTTCAATAACAAATTATTAATAAAAAAATAAAAAAAAGGCATGAAAATGTCAAAAATTAGACACCTTACAAAACATAATATAGTTTGTCGACGGGAGATTAATTTTGGAATTTTCATGCTTTTTAAACACTTGACTGGGAAATTAAACTCTGGTATTAAAAATGTTGTTGCAACTGTATATAACCTAGGTCCTAAAGTTGTCAACCACTGCTAAATACAGTAGAAATGCATAATCAATAAATGCACAAGAACTTAGTTTGAATTTCAAATGAGTATTACATTTTCCTTCCTAATGCATCATGTGACAGGCATCAGCCAATCAAAAAAAATGCATATACGTGTAGCCTGTGAATCTTACACATGCTCAGTAGGAGCGGGTGCCTCAGAAAGTGTGCAAATAAAAGGATTGTGCACATTTAGATAATGGTAGTGAATCGTAAAGTTGCTTAAAATTGTGTGTTCTATCTGAATAGTCAAAGTTTAAATTTTATATGGCTGTTCATTTAAAGGGACACTAAATACTAGACAAGTGCATTTGTTTTTTGTGAACAATGAATGCTGAATATGGGTAGCGGCATTTGTCTCTTTACGGAGCTGGATTTCTTCATGTGAAAGTGCACTCCAGATCTTTGTGCGTCACACAAAAACAAATCCGTCTCAGTAAATATTTATCAGCATTCGTTCACACAAAACAACAAAATGCACGTCTACTAAACAGCAATAGACTTATTATTTATTGCACCCCCACCTAATTTAACACTGAATAAGTTTTCCCAATTCTGATCATTGGAAGTGCCCAACAGGCTTCACAAGCTTAACCCTGATACATATATGTCCCTTATTTGTTTCAGCAGATTATCAGACAAGAACAAAAAACAAACAAAAAACAATTACACTTTTCTACTAAAATGATAGTTGCTAGTTGTGTTTATTCCTGTAACAAGTCCAGATTGTCTACTCAAAGTAAAGCAGGTAGTGGGGGTATTCTGGCTATTGAAAAACTATTGCAATAAAAAAAAGTGGTAACGCATTTAAATTTTTCATATAGTATGTTAATTTATTGCAAGACAAGACATCAGATTAAGATTGTAAATATAAGATATTTATTGTCCCATTAATATAAATTTAGTGTATATATATATATATATATATATACACACACACAAATACAGAGTTGTTATTTCACACGTTACATAATTGCTATATCACACACACATACACAATTACAGAGTTGTTATTTCACACGTTACATAATTGCTATATCATACACACACTGCATAGTTGTTAGAACACACGTTACAATCAGACATTCTCAAACTTGGCCTATGTAGTTCTAAAACCTCTGGAGGGCCAAGTTTGAGGATGTCTGCGTTACATAGCGATTATATCACACACTAATACATTATAGTTATTATATCACACGTTACATAGCAGTTATATCATGCACTAACACATTACACAGTTATATCACACATTACATAGTAGTTAAATCAATTTATATGAAAGACACAAAATGTATACATTACATAATTATCACGTTACAGTTATTATATCACGCACTAACACATGACAGTTGTTATATCACACATTAAATAGTTATATCACACATTAACATAATTATCACACACACGTTACACACTTGTCATTACACACACGTTACACACTTGTCATCACACACACACGTTACACACTTGTCATCACACACACACGTTACACACTTGTCATCACACACACACACGTTACACCCTTGTCATCACACACACACACGTTACACCCTTGTCATCACACACGTTACACCCTTGTCATCACACACGTTACACCCTTGTCATCACACACGTTACACCCTTGTCATCACACACTTGTCATCACACACACACACGTTACACACTTGTCATCACACACGTTACACACTTGTCATCACACACGTTACACACTTGTCATCACACACACGTTACACACTTGTCATCACACACACGTTACACACTTGTCATCACACACACGTTACACACTTGTCATCACACACACGTTACACACTTGTTATCACACATTTTACACACTTGTCATCACACATTTTACACACTTGTCATCACACACGTTACACACTTGTCATCACACACGTTACACACTTGTCATCACACACACGTTACACACTTGTCATCACACACACGTTACACACTTGTCATCACACACACGTTACACACTTGTCATCACACACACGTTACACACTTGTCATCACACACACGTTACACACTTGTCATCACACACACGTTACACACTTGTCATCACACACACGTTACACACTTGTCATCACACACACGTTACACACTTGTCATCACACACACGTTACACACTTGTCATCACACACACGTTACACACTTGTCATCACACACGTTACACACTTGTTATCACACATTTTACACCTGTTCTCACACTCACATTACACAGTTGTTCTCACACTCACATTACACAGTTGTTCTCACACTCACATTACACACTTGTTCTCACACTCACATTACACACTTGTTCTCACACTCACATTACACACTTGTTCTCACACTCACATTACACACTTGTTCTCACACTCACATTACACACTTGTTCTCACACTCACATTACACACTTGTTCTCACACTCACATTACACACTTGTTCTCACACTCACATTACACAGTTGTTCTCACACTCACATTACACAGTTGTTCTCACACTCACATTACACACTTGTTCTCACACTCACATTACACACTTGTTCTCACACTCACATTACACACTTGTTCTCACACTCACATTACACACTTGTTCTCACACTCACATTACACACTTGTTCTCACACTCACATTACACACTTGTTCTCACACTCACATTACACAGTTGACATCACACGTTATATAGATATTTTATCACACACTCACAAATTACATAGATGCTATTATCACACTAACACATTACGTATTTGTTATATCACACATAAAATATGAAGTTGATAGATCAAGTAAACACGTAGCACAATCACAAAGTGTATACATAACACACAGAGTTCAGTAAATCCCACAGACAACCGCACAGGGTATCTCAATATCACAAACACATAGTACAACACAGCATATGTACCACTGCCACCGCCCCCCAACCGTGACGTCACCTAAGGCCCGGTCTCGGTGGCACTCACCCGGTGCAGCGAGCCGCCGCCATGTTCCAGGGAGAAACGCACTAGGCCCGCCCCCTGACCTCTTTCCATTGGTGCGGGCGTACACAGCTTCACATTCTATTGGGCAACTGAAAGTGCACATCACATTGACACAGGAACCGCCTACTTCTTGCAAGGAGGTGACGTCCCGGTTGATTGGCATGACAACCATATTTGAAAAGGGCGGGGCGGCAGCTCTGAGGTAATGTGCAAGAGAGGGCGGGAAGTGAGGGCAACAACAACTATAAATGTTATGTCACGACTGCACTACCATATTATAAAAGACTTTCTGTATCAGCACAATACTTTATTAACAAACAATTCAACAAAATGTATTAATATAATGGGTCGTGACTTATTTTCTAGTCATAATTTTTTGAAGCACTATTAAAATATTTTTTTTTTCTTTACGGTTTTTATCAAGTAAATGTGTCATATGCACCAAAGTTCTTCAGCTATAGAATCATCATCATACCTGTTAGAAAACTGTCAGCAAACTTTCATGAGGAAATTTACCCATCGCCTGTGGTAATTCTTTTTGACACGATTTATAGTTTTCAAGATTAAAAAGCCTTTGCACATTTTCAGTTTACATTAAAAATGAGGAAAAAAAGTTACCTGGTTTGATGAAAAAACTTAAAATATAGATGAAATCAAAATTTTATAGGATAAAACGTATTCACAAAATAGTTTATTCAGAATGCAATGCATAAAGACTGCAGTATTTGGACGTTTTAAAAATCTTTATTATAAAATTAAATGTTTAATTTTTTTTTTAACATTTTGCACATATAAATTGATATTTTATTGGTTAAGTGAAAAAAAATGCATTTAAACACATTATTTATTAGCAATAGTGAATTAATAGCTGCCATATTTTACTTTGTTCTGCTTGTGCAGACCTGTGAAATTGCAAAATCCTCTGTGAAAACTCATTTGAAAAACTTTTCAAATGTCTCATTAAAGTTTCCTTTTTTTTCTTCATCTCTAGCTAGATTTTACTGTAATGTATTAGTAACTAATCCTAACAAATACAGGAAAACAATACACAAAAAAAGTCACAACTTTGGCTAGTAAAAAAAGTCACAGGAAAAAAAAACATTCAGATAAATTAAACGAACAACGAAGCGATTTTGAAACCTGTATTAATGGACACACAGTATAATATTAATGCTGAGTTTGGATTGGTTTGTGGCATGATTGGTGCTTTAGATTTTTTACCCCTTGAAGATGTTGATGAAGGTATGAGATACCTCAAAACTGTCATTCAACAAGATCCACTTGAAGCCGAGGATTTGCTCATGTATTTTGATCATACTTATGTTAGTGCCACATTTCGACTAATTCAACAGCCAGTTGTCATATCTAATTACGCCAATGCCTTTGAGAGTGCGTTATGTCCCACCTATGTTCTCCCCTCACCTATGGAATGTGCATGATGCCACCATGAACAACAGTGCTCATATCAACAACATCTGTGAAGGGTGGAATAATACATTCAATAACCTTGTTGGTCACTATCACCCTTCAATTTAGCGTTTCATTAAATGGTTTCAGCATAAAGATGGAAAAGTGAGCACCATTGTCCTACAGGATGCTGTTGGCAACCCACCTCAAGTAAAGTAAGTAATGTTGTGTAGATTTGCACACTCTGAATCTTAACCATTACATTTTGAGTTATTATTATTATTTATTTGTAAAGCGCCGCCAAATTCCGTAGCGCTGGGTACAATTATAGGGGTATACAATAACAAAGATTTGTGATAAAATACAAAACATAACAAAACTAAACAAATCTAGTACGGGAGGAAGAGGGCCCTGCTCCGGAGAGCTCACAGTATATAGGTTAAGGGTGCAGAGACATAAGGTTGGGAGGTTGGGGCAGCTTGTTACTGTCACTTTAAAGGGACAGTAAAGTAAAAATTAAACTTTCATGATTCAGATAGAGAATGTAATTTTAAACAATTTTCAGATTTACTTCTATTATCTATTTTGTTTCATTCTCTTGGTATCTTTTGTTGATAGGCATACCTAGGTAGGCTCAGGAACAGCTATGAACTACTGGGAGCTGTCTACTCTCTGGTGGCTGCACATATGTCTCTTGTCATTGGCTCACCCAATGTGTGCAGCTAGCTTTCAGTAGTGCATTTTTGCATCTTCAACAAAAGATATCAAGAGAATGAAGCAAATTTGATAACAGAAGTAAATTGGGACATTGTTTAAAACATTATGCTCTATCTGAATAATGAAATAATCTTTTGGGGGTTTCATGTCCCTTTAAGCTAAAACACACAGGAGAGTGCATACATTTGTTTCACACAGCTCTGCTAATGGATTGTAAGTTTTTTTATGTGTAGTATGTAAATCAAATGTTAGAGCAGGGAGCAGACTAGACATAATATTACCAAGGTGGACGATACACTTTGGTATTCTGACAGTACAGGTGATAAATGATCAAGGTGTGGCAAAGGTCAATATAGTATACTGTAGGCTGCTGAAATGCACAGAGGCAATATGAAAAACACCAGACAACTAGATATAGCAAATGTCAGACAGGAGTACTGAGGCAGAACAAACCAGAGGCAGAAAATACTGAAAACAGTCACTAATAACTGACAAAAAATAGAAACTGGACACAAGTGCTAACAAGAGCCAAAAATCACCTATAGACAGGGCTGCAGATTTCACTAGTCTGGGACTAGTATGAAATTGCAGGCGATGGGGCCGATTTACCATGCTGCAAATGCAGCAGTTTCCGCGCAAGCCTTTAGGCTCACCGGAAACAAAAGTTAAGAAGCAGCAGTCGTAAGACCGCTGCTCCTTAACTCATCCGCCACCTCTGAGATACGATTGGGATGATTGATACCCCCTGCTAGCGGCCGATTGGCCGCAAATGTGCAGGGGGTGGCATTGCACAAGCATTTCACACTAAATGCTTGTGCAGTGATAAATGCAGACAACGTATGCTGTCGGCATTTATCGATGTCGCGAGGACATGATCTGCTACAGCGGATCATGTCCACCCGACACTTGATAAATCAGCCCTGATGAGTACACAAATTGGCATTTGTTTATTTTTGTAACACTGACTGGGCTACATCCCTGCCTATAAAGATGCAATGAGCAGTGTAAAAAGCAGGTGTAAAGGGACATAAACTAACAAACAAGTTGTGTGTGTTACCTAATAAAGACTGTTCTTTTCTATTTAAAATAAACACATGTGTTTTTTGCTATGTTGGATGGATAGTCATCGCTACTTCCAGAGTGTTGTATTTCTTCTCCAAGAGATTGGTGATGAGGACTTTATACATGGGTCACAAAACTCAAACGCAGTGCACTCCTGGTTTTGCTGCAATAGCTATTGTTCCAATGTAATGTGCCTTCTGCTTCCTGGTGGATTGTCAGTTAGATTGAAATAGGCATTGGTGTAACTACCATTGCAGCAGATGTTGCAGCTGTCTTGTGCGCAATTCTAGGGGATCCCATCTGGCACCTATAAATAGACACGCACATACTAGAGCTGGAAATTTACACTAGTCCAAGAAATTGTGGTGGACAGGTTTGAATTGTGGCTTTTTTCTATCTTTAACAATGGGTGGAATAATAACTTTTACCATATGGACTGCTAACTTTTTTCCTGACTGCTAAACTATAAAACAGGAGAATGCAAATGCTCGGTGAAAAACTTCAATTTATTTAAACAGGTTAAAAAGCTTCACAGAGGAAACATCAAGGTGTATGAGATCGTAGCACCACAGGCTTATGCGTTTCGACTTTGCTCCATAATCATAGCTATGCTTTTTAACCTGTTGAAATAAATTGAAGTTTTTTTACCAAGCATATCCTATCTCCTGTTTTGCACTTCTACGACACCATCAGGATTGCTCGTTGCACACAGATCGCCACTGCGAGCCTGTATCTGCTCTGCTCCTCACATCAGCCCCGGGATTGTGACATCATCTGCCGTAGTATTTTCTGTTTGCAAGTCGACCGTTTGCAGAGAGGACGCCGATACGATCGGTTATCAATCTAAGAGATCGAATGGAGTGAGTCCCTGCACCCTGGTAAGACGGATCTGGTTGGGCTTAGAGTGAAGTTGTTTGATTTTGGACAAGGAACATCCTATGTTTTAAGTGGCTCTACTTCACAGTGTTATCCTAGTTTGGAAACGGCTTGGGTCTTTGAGAGGTATAAGACTGGTTTCCCTTTTTCTATTGTCCCCACTGCTAAACTATAGTCATATTTTTCAAGAAGCCATCTGTGTTTGTTTGTACATCTATCTATCTATCTATCTATCTATCTATATATATAACAAACAAGGTAAGTCCAGCACCTTAATTTTTAAACCACTTCCAAGTGTAAAGACATATATTTTCAAGGTAGTAAAGTGCACATACGCTAGAGAGGCCTGCCAACCTCTCAAAATATAGATTCAAAAATTTCAAAAAATAGCGACAGCACTATTTATAATAAAAAATACTAATTTTATTTAAAGTACCCTTAGTCATGCTACAGACAATAGCTATCAACCTCCTTTTATACAACCTGTATGCAAATTACCTTTAATTACTTTTAATTAACCCTTTGTGTATTCATACCTGAATTTGTAACAACATTACCCTCTACCGGTCAGGTTTCATACAGCTTGTTGTCTTTTTATCTGAATATAACCAATACAGTGATAGTATTTCAAACATCTTAAAGAAACATTGGTACTTATTAAGCAAGTCAAATCCCCATATAGAGGAATTTAGTAGACCTCCCATGAACTCCTATAAAAGAGTGAAGAATATCAGAGATATGGTACTTAAGGCTGATGTTGGTACTAACAAAAGTAAAACTATTAACTATTTGACAACAGTTAATAAAGGGTCATATCCTTGCTTAAACTGTGCACAATGTAATTCAATGATTAAAGGCAAATATATTGCACAGATTAATGATAAAAAACAGTGAGAGATTAAAGGCTTTTATACTTGTGACACAGATTATGTTGTATACATTTTAAAATGCCCATGTGGGCGGGGCTATGTAGGAGAAACAATTAACCCTATAAAAGATTGAATAAGTGCCCATAAATCATCTATTAGATGCAAGGATATGTCTCTTCCAGTTTCAACACATTTTTTATTAGCAGGTCATACAGTTAGCCAACTGAGATTCCAGGTGATAGACCACATTCCCAAACAGAGAAGAGGAGGTAATAGAAAATTACTCTTCAAGAAAAGGGAAGTTTAGTGGATACAACACCTTAAAACACTACATCCGATAGGTTTAAACAAAGATTACGATCTTCATTTGTTTTTATAAATTGGTTTTATAACTGTACTGTATTATTATATGTATTTGTAATCTTATCTGCTATCCACCTTGTAATAGATTATTAGAAGAACAGGATAGTTACAAGAAAAATGTGAAAAGAAGAATTCAACAACCTGTATGAAACCTGACCGATAGGGGGTAATGTTGTTACAAATTCAGGTATGAATACCCAAAGGGTTAATTAAAAATAACTAAAGGTAATTTGCATACAGGTGGTATAAAAGGAGGTTGATAGCTATTGACTGTAGCATGACTAAGGGTCCTACGTGACTAGAAACGTTGCTATTTTATCCCCATGTTGCTTTAAATAAAATTAGTATTTTTTATTAAAACCAGTGCTGTCGCTATTTTTAAAATTTTCGGATATAGATATATATACATACACACACACACAAATATATATATATATATATATATATATATATACACAGCAAAATTAAAAAAAATAGAACTGAGCAACTTGCACGACATTATAGGTCTTGCAAATTATTTAAAAGAAGACTTAGGGCCCGAATTACTAAACTGCGGCTGCAGCTGTTTCCGTGCTAGCCTTCAGGCTTAAGACTGCTGCTCCTTAACTCGTCCGCCACCTCTGAGGTGGTGGACAGCAATCAGCCCGATCGGATATGATCGGGTTGATTGACACCCCATGCTAGCGGCTGATTGACCGTGAATGTGCAGGGGGCGGTATTGCACAAGCATTTCACAAGGAATGCTTGTGCAATGATTAATGCCGACAGCGTATGCTGTCTGCATTTATCAGTTTAGGGCAGACATGATCCGCTACAGCGGATCATGTCCGCCCGAACATGATAAATCGACCCCTTAGTACCTAAAGGCCTAAGACTTGAGAAAACACCTATTTTCAAGGCCACAGATATTGAGTTACCAACTGATTGGGAAGGGGCAATGGGACAAACCTTGACAAAATAAGGGAAGAGATCTTGCTATTAAGGCAAAATCTGGTACCTTTCACAGAAGATGTGTATTATCAACAATTAGATAAAGAAATCGAAACGAGGACAAATAAATTAGAGATAGACATTATAAGGAAGAAAAAGAAAAAATTGAAAAGAGATATTCATGATAAAATCTCTCAAAATGAAGACCCAATTACAGAAAATTAATTCATAGATATAACAGCCACTCCCAATTATGAAACAAAATGGGGAGAACAAAACTTTCTTTAAAGAACAAAATATACAGCTGCCGAAACCAGCAAGCATACATAAGAAATACAGTAAAAAAACTAAAACATTTAGAGACAAGACAAAACACGGTGACCAATTACAAGAGGTCGAGTGTATTTCAGAAAGGAAATATTCTAAACAGACAAGATTACTTGAGAAGTCCACCAAAGAATCCAAGGGTATTTAATTTGAGAAGCGAAAATAGAATATACCGAAATTACACCTTTACTGGATTGGATGAAACGAAGGAACTCGGCACCAAGATTCTACAAGCCAAACTCTACACAACAGGATTATAATTTTTTTTAAAAAGAGAAAAATAAACAAATCTCCTTCAGGGTGCCACAATTACACTCTTACAAGGTCACAAAAAAGAAGATTAAACAAGGATGTAGAGGAGAAAGATCAAAACAGGAGAAAAAGGGGGGGGCGGAGCCAGCTTTCAACATGAATGGACGTGTATTTACATAGCTCCGGCAAGAACCTTACTAAAACCATCTTTGCTAGCAATATATGCCTGACCTAAGCCACTGGAATTATTTGAGAGCTGGTGTTGGCAGGAACCTTTGTATTGGATGCTCTCTATACCCACTTCTGGACACTACAATACTAATTTATTTCTAACATCTTTGTCGACACTGGTTGCACGGAGGCCATTTTCATACCCACGTGGCTGTTAGTATAACAACCTTCTTGGGGGCTCATTCTGAGAAAATCTGGCAGTAGATATGGAGTCCTGGGAAGAATGGGAATGCAAAGCCCACTCACTCTTACAGAAACAATTTGCCGCACTGGAAATGGGACTGTACAAAATCTTAACACAGAGGATTTCTCCAGAGAAGGTGGAGGTACAGGAGCCGCTAATTACAGTGCGGGAGCCTCTTCCAATTACAACAAGTGGAAGACCAGCTATTTTGGGTACTGATCGGGGCGCAGGCTGCCCTGAAGTGCGACTACATTTTTCTGCGCCAGCCCAGATCATGCCGGTATCTGATTGCCCAGATAGTATGATCCCGCAACTCTCAGATAGAGCTGTATCGCAGTGGACCGAAGAGATGGTACCGAGCGCACTGACTAGCGGTCAATCAGAAGCAATCGCCTGGAGGACTGCTCAGGATATTATAACGGGATTGACCTCTGAGATAGAGCACTACCCGACAATACCTGGATTGCTCAGAGGTTTGACGAGCACAATGTGGATCCTCAGCGTTGGTGTTTCTCAACAGCCTACAGGATTGCTACCTACTAACTCTGCTTGGGCGACCTTATGTTTATTCCAATACTGCATGCCCCGCAAGTATGACGATCTTATAACTGGCTCTTCTGTAAGCTTGACCTACTATGAAGCAGGATAATCCCAACACTAATAGTGGGTTTTGTGCCCTGAGACACTGTGTAAGATATATTGGACACTCATATTTCATCTTGTTGTCCTCTATACGTAATTGCCCCTGTCTCTGAGTATAATCCTGTTAGAATTGATTCTGAAGGCTAATAACGATTATGCTTTCCCCTGAGTGTTTGAAAGTATTTTTTTTTCTTTCTACTCTTTTTCTGTTCAGAGACTCATTTTTCCATAGTTACATAAGAATATCTCTTTTATTTAGTTATATAAAGTTATATGGCATGACATATCTAATGAGAAAAATAATTGTTTCTCCTAAACCATATAAGACTGATGTTAAGCGTCATGCAGGGACGGATTGGCTGTTTTTTTTCTTTCTGGGACTTAACCATTCTAAATATATTATGAGACTTACTTTGTTCCTATAATAAGTGTTGAACATTTACAGGATCTCCTAGATTGCTGTTGGACTTTGACATATCATCACGGGTCCTATGTGTTTGCTATGCCTCTTTAAAGCTGCTATCCACAGCCACATACTACTTTACTAGAGTACCATGTTGATAGCCTAAAGAGTTGAGCTCCACACAGGTCCCTGCCCACATATGTTTGAGGCCTTATAACTTCAAGCTTCCCAATGTTTATTTGCACCTAATTTGAGTACAGTAGACTTTAGGTGTTGTATTATTTAATATTTCTGTGTCTATGGGGTTTTTTTATGACCTATATATATCTGTATGGAGGTTAGGTATGACATTTAGCTATGATGCATTGCTGCCAGCGGCCGAGGCAGCGTGATGCCCATATTTTATAAACATATAGCCCCATAGAAATGTCTCAGATACAGTTTTTTATTGTAATATAGATCAGCATGTGTGGGCAGGGGTTTATTTATTTTTTGTATGATAAAACTGTGACCATGTTTTCAACACCATAGTTTCATATTTGTTTTGCGGACATGGCGGATTCATGAGACTTACGTATTGACCCTGTTTATCTGTCATAGGTTGGCATCTAACCAGTTTCTGTACTTATGTAATCTTATAAACCTCATTTGGATTGGTCCCATTAAGCTCTTACTACACCTCCCATAATAAGTAGTCTCTCCTATCCTAGTTATCCTGATACATATTTATAGTATAGGCCTTTCTTTCCTGTATTAAGTTCTCCCATGCCTTTTGAGTCTCGCAAAATGTAAGGTCCATACCTGTATTAAGTTTTGGTAGTTCCTAAGGTTTCATTAACATGATTATTAGTATTTATTATCTATCAAACCTACATGCCCACCTCCCCCCCCCCAATAATAACAATAATGTACCTCTTTTTTAAGGAGGGCTAAATCTGCGGCTTTTCTTGCCTATGCCGCATTCTTAGATACCCACTCTAGCAATAGCTTCTACACACTCCCATAGCATTGACTCTCACCATTATACTTGGCTTAGCCAGCATGATTAATTTCATTTCCAAGATGAACCGTTTAAAAACTCATAAAATCAAGGTTTCACAATGAGATCCGCAGGCGATCTCTTATATTTACAAACACCTTCTTTCGTCTTATCATCTCCTATTGCTTGTGAAGGCCCAAGAGAGGCCTAAAGTGTTAGCTAGAAGGTTTCTAGATTATTGGCATTCTATCTACATTATGTCTACATGATATGTAAAATGTTGGCTTGATGCTTCTTTTCTTTTTATTTTACTGTCCATGCCTTCTGTAAAAATGTTATCTCATTCTATGAGATGTAAAAATGTGTTTTATGATTTGTATGCCTATAATGGAACCTCAATAAAAAAATAATAATAAAAAAAAAAAAAAAACAGGAGAAAAAGGCCAAATTCGTATTAAAAAATAAACAGGAACATGAAAATAAAGACAAGATAAAACATTTCAACCTGTCAGAACACACTTAACTACTATTGAGGAAAAGGTGCTGAAAAAAGGTTTATCCTTTGCCCAGACACTTTCTCTCTTTTCATAGATGCCAACAATTTTTTTCAGAAAGCTGATACTTCAAAGACATTTTTTGATAAATTCAAATAATGCAAAACGTAAAAAACTGAGCAATAATAAAGAATTAATTGAGAAAACCGAAAAAGGAAAAAAACAAAAAATGACTCACACAAAATGTTCAAGAAGTTCTAACCTTCCTAGAAGAAATGGAAGAAGAGGGGCAAGCAATAAATCAATTAGACACAGATGTCACAGATATAGAAATTAAACATAGTTCTTTTAAACCACAGTCTGTGTTCTACCCGACTCATTCAAAAGGGAAAGTTGTGATGGCTTTATTGACCTAGTTTTTAGGGAAGCGGACAAAGGCGGTGCATTAATCATACAGCAAATGAAAATACATATACTGTCTTATCAAAGGACCCCAACAAGAATTTCCTTTTAGAATATACAGATCTGTTAAATTCAGCTCTCAAAAATAAAATTTTAAATGAGTCTTAATATAAATTTCTTGTTAACAACAATCCAAATATAGCCATGTTTTATCACCGCCCCAAAATCCACAAGGACCAAATAAATCCACCAGGGAGGCCAATCATTTCTGGGATAACTTTCTGGGACAAATAACCTATCACAAAATGTGGACTTCTTTAAACAGCCACTTGTACCAGATTTAAAGTCCTATATTAGGGTTACACCACATTTATTAACAGTACTCAAGGATATAGAATGGAAAGAAGATTTTTCTATAGCCACGTTAGATGTTTCTGCCCTGTACACTTCAATATCTCATAAGGAACAAATACAAGCTATGAACTAAATTCTAGCCCAAAACGTCAATCCGAAACAAGTAGACTTTATTACACATGCAATTGATTTTATTTATTACACAATTATTTTAAATTTGAGGATAAAATATATCTCCAAAAGTGCGGAACAGCAATGGGTACTAAATTTGCGCCAAATTTTGCAAATCTGTACATGGGATTATTCGCAGACTATATAATTAGTTGGAATAAGTTTATAGATGATATTCTGATAATTTGGAGAGAAGATGAGAAAACTATCTCCGATTTTACCACTTTTTTAAATGAGAATGATTTCAATCTGCGGTTTACTAAAGAATGGATTAAACAACAAATAGGAATTCAACATATGTCACTTCCGCTTAGCGCCCGTAGCGCACTTAAGGTTTCTCTGAGCTGCCAACACGCCAGATTTTTATCTAAACATATGTATAAGATAGTTTTTATACACTTTTTTAATAGACTACCAGGGCATTATTCAGCACAAAATGAACTTTGGTTTTATTATCAGATTTTATTTTCATAGCTAAATAAAACGTGACTTTTATGTGATTCAACTATTTTTAATATGTCCAGTGAGAGGTCCCTCTACTTTTCCTTCTACGAGTTAAGAGTCCTCACTCATTTTTTGACTTAAAGTAAAATCATTTAAAATAATTTAAAATCATGTTTTTCCTGAGACATACCCATATTGAACAAATAAGAGCGAGCGCAATTGTTGCAATTGTTTCTTTTTTGTACAAAGAAAGTGAATCCCATACGATCTATGCAGGACTAAAATGCATTCAAAGTAAATAAACATCAGATCGCAAGGAATGGATTGTCTAAATACGCAATTCACAAAGAGCAAATGGCTAGGAGGTGTGTTTGTTGTGAATATGCGATACAGCATGTCAGAGGAAGGGGAGGAGCCAAAAGATGCATGCAAAGGAGATGATCCTCGTCAGTGTACACAGCTGATCTGGTTTGTCTTGAGAAAGTCTGCGTAGGTCCGATTAAATGCATAGACAGGATCTCTGTACACTGGCATTGTCACTTATAGAAGGATGTTTAAAGGAACAGTCTAACAGCCTTAAGTTGAATGCAAGAGGAGCTGTCTGAGAGCTGTATTTTCATTGTTTTAAGGCAGATTTTACCTTTGTTTCTAGCAAGTGCATATGGTTGTGTGTGCTCTTATAAAATTGTACTACTTTTACCTTGAATCGAAGATGCGCTTCTCTGTTCTTATTTTTCAGTAATTTTGTCCTGAAGTACTCCTTAAGTGCTTGAAGAGGGTGGAAGCTGCACCAGAGATTTGCCATTAAAGGGAGAGCTATTCTATTCCAAGGGAGCACAGGAAGCTAAGATACACATTGTTTGTGGACTACCCATACTCCTTGAGGCATGTATGTGAAACATTTTAAGTGGGTTGTTACTATAAAGACCTTAAAAACAATATTGATGAATGGAATTTAAAGTTGGGGACCAATAGTTTGGGCTATATGTATATAACTCAAGATTGTGAATTTTGATTGCATGTTTATTTATTTATTTATTTATTTATTGGGGTACTAACAATCTAATAGGAGTTACCCTGTTAGTGTTATTATATATTATTTGTAATATTGTATTTTCCCCGTGCGCAGCTCTGAGTTGTGTTTGTTTTGTTTAACACAGGTTAAAATAGGGAATAGAGCATGACATTTCAAAACGTCATTGTCAGGGTTTTTTCCCTGCTTTGTTCGCCATGTGCTGCTGGCAGCCATTTTACTCACCTCTCTTGCTGAGTCTGGTGCAGAGTGTGTGATGCTGCTCATTTCCTGCACGCCCTCTTATGGTCAGACTGGTGTACATCATCCGTGTGAGACAGGTTGCAGTATCAGAATTGTGATGTCATCACTTATTATTTAAAGGGCCTCTGTTCAGTATGCTTTGCCCTTGAGTTGTCTCAGACCTGTTTGTGAGTTCCAGTTCCTGTGTATTACCTGGCTGTCTGACGTCCCTCCTGGTTCCTGATCTCTGGCTTGTTCCTGACTCTGCTGTTCTCCTTGTACCTGATTCTGGCTCGTCTGACTACTCGCTTTGGTTCCTGACTCGGCTCGTCTGACTATTCGCTTTGGCTTCTAACTCGGCTCGTCTGACTACCAGATCTGGCTTTGACTCCTGGCTTGTTATTTGACTTGTGGACTTTTTATTATTTTTTGTTATTAATAAAGGTGTGATTATTTTTGCACTTCTCGTCTCAGTCTGATTCCTGGCATCCTGACATTACGCAAGAGCCATGAATCCTGATGGTGCTAATAATCCACCTTTATCTACCATAATTTTCAGGATGGATGAACAGGATCACCATTTGGATCAATTTGCACTAGCCCTGCAAACCCTGCTGACTCGCACTGCACATTTGGACCAAAGTGTCCCGCAAGTTGTGGCTGCTCCTGTTTCCGCTGCTGCACCTAGTCCTACCAGGAGCGTGTTCGGTTCTGCACCTCTACCTCAGCGATATGGAGGTGATCCTATTCAGTGCAGAGGGTTTTTGAACCAGGTGGGCATTTACTTTGAGATGTTACCACAGACGTTTCCCCCTGACAGAGCTAAGGTGGAATTTCTCATCTCGTTACTCTCTGACACAGCTCTTGCCTTGGCTAATTCCTTGTGGGAGACTAATAAACCTGTGATTTCAAATTACCCTGAATTTGTGGCCTCCTTTTGAAGGGTATTTGATGTTCCGGCTCGCTCCTCCTCTGCTGCTAAACAACTCATGTCCATTCAGCAAGGTACAAGATCTGTTGCTCAGTATGCCATTGAGTTCCGTACGCTTGCCACAGAGGTAGGTTGGAACAATGAAGTCCTTGTTGCCGCCTTCTTTCATGGGCTCTCTGATGCGATTAAAGACGAAGTTGCTGCCAGAGATTTACCAGAGGATCTCGAGGCATTGGTGTCTTTTTTTATCCTAATTGACATCAGACTAAGAGAGACGCCATCTTTCAAGGAGCGCTTGCGGAAGCCTCCTGTTCTGTTGTCTCCTACGTGTTCGTTCCCACCCATGCCTCCCTCTCCTCCCATGCCTCCTGGTCCAGAGTCACCAGGTACTGCTGAGCCAATGCAGTTGGGATTCATGCGTCTCTCTGCGGCGGAGAGGGCCTTTAAGAGGAGGGAGGGGCTCTGCCTCTATTTTGGGTTACAGGGCTACCTTTTGAAGTCTTGTCCTACACGGCTAAAAAAACGATCACACCTAAGGTCCTGTCGGGGGCAGACCTTGGGTGGTTTATCCTCGTCCCCGGAACCGCTAAAGGAGAAACCTTTGATCACGGTTGTCCTTTCCTGGGTGGACTCCTCCATAGACACCCAGGCTCTTGTTGACTCCGGTGCTGCGGGCTATTTAATTGACAGTGCTTTTGCTTCAAAGCACTCCATTTTTGTTTTGCCTTGGTCTGTTCCGCTTGCTATAGAGGCAATTGATGGTCGGACCCTTCAGCCCGCACTCGTTACTCACAAAACTGCTCCGTTATCCATGGCTATTGGGGCTCTACATTTTGAAACCCTCCAGTTCCAGGTGATAAACTCTCCGCATTTTCCAGTTGTTCTGGGTTATCCCTGGCTCCAAAAGCACAATCCCAGTCTCGATTGGCGCAGGTCCAGAATTTTGTCATGATCTTCGCAATGTATTTCCACTTGTCTTCAGAAACAGTTAAAGTCTTCTGCACTTCTTCAGTATCTCAATTGCCAGAGGAGTACAGAGAGTTCCTAGACGTTTTTGACAAGGTGCGTGCCAGTACGTTGTCTCCTCACCAGTCTTACGATTGTGCCATTGACCTGCAACCCGGAGCCATTCCTCTTTGGGGCCGGGTTTACCCTCTGTTGCGGAGAATTGTGCTATGGAGGAGTATGTTGCCTATGCTCTGTCGTGGGGGATCATACGCAAATCCTGCTCTCCTGCAGGGGCTGGCTTCTTCTTTGTGAAGAAAAAGGGTGGCGAGTTAAAACCATGCATTATAGGGGTCTTAATCGTCTTACCATTAAGAATGCTTACACTATTCCTCTCATTACAGAACTCTTTGACCGCCTCAAGGGAGCTACGGTCTTTTCTAAACTTGATTTGAGAGGAGCGTACAATATCATTAGGATCAAGGAGGGCCACGAATGGAAATCAGCATTTAACACCAGGAGCGTGCATTATGAATATCTTGTAATGCCTTTTGGCCTATGTAATGCTCCTGCTGTTTTCCAGGAATTTATTAATGATGTCCTACAAGATATGTTGCAACAGTGTGTTGTGGTTTACTTAGACGACATCCTCATACACTCACCCACACTTGAGGCTCATTGTTCTGATGTTACACGGGTTCTTCAGAAACTATGTGAGAACGGCCTGTTTTGTAAACTCGAGAAATGTGAGTTCCATCAGACTCAAGTAACCTTCCTAGGTTGTTATCTCCGTTGCAGGGTTCTCCATGGATCCTGACAAGTTGTCTGCAGTTCTACAGTGGCCTCGCCCAGTTGGTCTTCGGTCTATTCAACATTTTATGGGCTTTGCCAATTACTATAGAAAGTTTATTAAAAACTTGGTCAAACCTATCACAGACACGACCCGTAAAGAGAATTACTGGCCATAATTTTGGCACTCAAGGAATGGAGGCATCTTCTCAAGGGTACTAGCTTACCAGTGCTCATTCTTACTGACCACAAGAATTTAACTTATGTATCCGAAGCAAAACGCTTGTCGCTGCGACAGACCAGATGGGCACTATTTTGGTCTCGGTTTAATTATGTGGTCTCCTACCTGCCTGGTAGTAAGAATGTTAGGGCTGATGCCCTCTCTCGACAATTTTCGCCTCTGTCCAAGGAGGAGTCTGTACCTACTTCAGTTATACCTCCTGACCATATTTTGGCTACCATACGTACTAATTTGACTTCTTCCTTGGGGGAGGAAATTCTGGCTGCACAAACCAATGCACATCCTGAGAAACCTAGTGGTAAGTGCTTTGTTCCTGAGAATCTTCGAACTAAACTTTTGCACACTTACCACTATTCTAAAGCCTCAGGTCACCCGGGCAAAAACCAACTGATTTGGTCTGTCACTCGACAATTCTGGTGGCCAGGTCTTAGTTCTGATGTTGCTGAGTATGTTTCCTCCTGCTCAGTTTGTGCACAGAATAAGACTCCTCGACATCTTCCTGTGGGTCTTCTTCAACCTATTGCTAATGGTGAGCGTCCTTGGACACATCTTTCCATGGAATTCATTGTCAAGCTCCCTGTTTCCAGTGGCAATACTGTTATCCTTATGGTGGTTGACCGTTTTTCTAAAATGTCACATTGCATTCCCTTGAAGAAGACGCCTACCGCTCAGGAGCTTGCTTCAATTTTTGCCCGGGAGGTCTTCCATTTACATGGGTTACCCAAAGAGATAGTGTTGGACTGGGGTAGCCAGTTTGTCTCCAGATTTTGGCGTTTCTTTTGTGCTCAAATGGGGATCCAGCTTTGCTTCTCCTCGGCATATCACCCTCAATCCAAAGGGGCTGCGGAACGGTCTAATCAAGCTCTGGAACAGTTCCTCCGTTGCTATGTCACAGATCACCACAATAATTCGTCTGAACTGTTACCTTGGGCAGAGTATGCTTGTAATAGTGCTATTAATGCTTCCTCCCAGTTATCCCCGTTCATGGTGAATTATGGGTTTCAACCATCCTTGTTGCCCGATTCATTCATGTCTCAAAATATTCCGGCTTTGGAGGAGCATCTCCGGCAACTCCGTTCCACGTGGGTGCAGATTCAGGATTGCCTTCATCGTTCTATGCAGCACCAAAAGTTCCAGGCTGATCGTAGGCATCTGCCCGTGCCTTCCTACCAGGTTGGTGAGAGGGTTTGGCTGTCCTCCCGCATCTTGAACCTTTGTGTGCCTTCCAATAAACTGGCTCCCGTTATGTTGGTCCTTTTCGAATACTCCAACGGGTCAATCCTGTTTAAATAAATAAAGAGAAGCGCTCAACCTGAGAACGAACAAAAGCATAATAGCTTGTTCTATGGCTAGCTACCACCCAAGAAGCAGCCTCTTTTTGCTCAACATGTGCCTTTCACAGAGAAGAACTTTCCTGAAGCATATCAGTCTGATCCTGACTTCACAGTACAGTCCAGCCCCGAAATACCAGGCAATCCCTCTCTGAACGAGAGAAACAGCAAAACCCCAGACGTACGTTTCGGCCTATTGTGGGCCTCGTCAGTGAGGTGCAGCCATATCCCTCTAGGCACACTGAGCAACGGGTCCACGTCTGGATTCCCGCATCACACTTAGGGAGACTTCCCTAAGTGTCATAATTTGCATAAATAAAAAGAGAGAAGCGCTCAACCTGAGAACGAACAATAGCATAATAGCTTGTTTATGACAGTCATGCTCTATTTCCTATTTTATCATGTGTTAAATAAAAGCTATTTTTTATACAAGCCCAGTGAGTGCAGTCTCTTCCTGGAAAACTATATATATATATATATATATATATATATATATATATATATACAAATAAAGATATGCATTCTCATGATTTGTGAGCAATCAGGTCAAAGATTTAGTGAAGAAATTAACCCGTTCTTCCCCGAAATGTCAATTAATCTTTAACCTGTTTGCTCACAAATCCTGAGAGAGCATATCTTTATTTGCCTATTGTACTTCAATATTGTACCCAGGTGGATGACCTTTGGTGGGATTTAAACAACTGTTTGGATGTGTGTACATATATATATATATATATATATATATATATATTAATTAAATTAATTTCACTTACCTAATATTTCCCTCATCTAACTCTGTATTAACATCCTTCTCAATCTTGCAGTCCTCACCTCCTGTTTCTCAATCTCCTACCCTTCTAGATTGTAAGTTTCCACGGGAATAGGGCCCTCAATCCCTCCTGTATGTGTTTGTAAATTTTGTCCTGTATCTTCCAAGTCTTGTATTGTTTTATTTAAATGAATTGTATCCATGGACAGCGCTGCGGAATATGTTGGCGCTTAATAAATAAAGTATAATAATAATAATATATATATATATAGCACACAGACCGGTCCGGTCTGAGAGTGCAGCCCCCTTCCGTGTTTTGTGTATATATATATATACACAGAAGTCCAGTATGGCCTAGAACTCTCGACGACCGTTATTGTACCGGGGTGCACTACAAATATGCAAATATAACAAAAAATAGAAGGCACTCACCGGATTTAACTACCCCTTTGTAGAGAGTGCCTGTTTTGTGTTCAGCTATATTTAATTACACTAGCACCCTGGCAGTTGATATACTGAGTGAGAGTGCTCTCCCTTGTTACTATGTATATATATATATATATATATATATATAGAGAGAGAGAGAGAGAGAGACCTGAACAAAATAAATACATTAAGAACACTTATTACATATAAAGTGAGATGCTAAAATATATTCTAGAATACAATCTAGGACATAAAAGTGGGACCGGTCCCTATGACAACCAAGCTGATTCAGGTAATAGCATAAAAAGCGTGAGCCATATCTGTTCAAAACTAGATGAGAGTATAGAATACGCTGAACAAGTCGTCAGACCATTCACGATTTTAGTAATCAACTGAAACAGACTTCACAGGGCAAACTCTAACTAAACATAGCATGAAACAGATAGTTTGTTTGCATATAAAGTAAAACATACAATTATAAGGTATACAATGCACAGTTCGAGCATATTTTGGTATGAATACTGTAGGTTCAAACCAGGAAGAACACGCTTTTATATAACAAAGGTCAAATGCCTAAAGTTATAGCATAACTTATCATGGAAAATGACAATTGAATAGCTAGAGCAGTTTCGGCAAGAGGAACAGTTCAATTGGTACCAGTTTAGTATTAGTAAATGCTCCGTTAGTTTTGAAGCTTTTTTTTGCGAAGAACTGTTGTCATAGCAGAGTGTAAGCATGCATTCAGTAGATATCAAAGCAGCATATGTCAGGCAGCAAGAAAATTCACCAAACCAGGTTGGGATATATTAAAGCAGCAGCGGAGAAAGTCAAGCAGTTAGTACGTCAGTAGATAATGTGAATTCTGACATTAAGAAGCCAAGCATTTTGTTGTGTTGCAAACAGGGATAGTAGAAAGTACATGAATAGGCACAGGAAGATACTCTTGTGTTGTTATACTTTACCCCTCTGTCGACTGCACCTTTCCTTGTGAGCTTGAACGGTATCGTCCGGCCGTCAGTGCCAGGTACTACAAGCTTCAGATAATTTAGGGATTTTTCTTTTTCTTTCCTCTTCCCCTCCTTTACAAGAGCCGCTTGTTTATTTTCTTGCCTTTTCTCCCAAATAGTTTTGAACAGATATGGCTCACACTTTTTATGCTATTACCTGAATCAGCTTGGTTGTCATAGGGACCGGTCCCATTTTTATGTCCTAGATTTTATTCTAGAATATATTTTAGTATCTCACATTAAATGTGATAAGTGTTCTTAATGTATTTACATATATTGTCCTGTTCAGGTCTCTTGTTCCGCCTGACACACAATAAACCCACGATTTTTGATACTTTATCAAAAGAGTGTTATTTATTATTACTAAAAGAGTGCTGAAATCCCAGTCTTTTGTAAGTGCTATTATTACGTACCACTTTTTCTTCTTAAAATAAAATAACTATATATATATAGTTAAAGATGTTATTGCTAATTTTTCATTTTAGTACGATAAAAAAATTATGATTGCTATGAGTTTATGTGCTGGTATTTAGATTGACAACTCTACACATAGGCCCTGATTTTCAAAAACTTGCTGGCATTGGAGGGAAATCATCAGCTTATTTTACTGTGCATTATATTATAAAGTAAGTGTCTCTCCTTTAACATAAAGCATGTTAGTGAACGCCCCTTGATAAGATGCATAGTACCCAAGATACAAATGGCCTTTTAAGCAATTTTTCGTTTAGGGGTTAATAGTTTATTTTAGTATATTTCGTTGTGGGGGCTTTCGGTTTAGGGGTTAATAGTTTATTTAAGTATATTTTGTTGTGGGGGGCTTGCGGTTTAGGGGTTAATAGGTTTAATATAGCGGCGGTGTAGGCGGACAGAAGATTAGGGGTTAATTATATTTAGTGTTTGTGATGCGGGAGGGCAGCGGTTTAGGGGTTAATAGGTTTATTATAGCGGCGACAATGTCGGAGAGCAGCGGAATAGGTGTTAATACATTTTAATAGTGGAGGTGATGTCCGGAGCGTCAGATTAGGGGTTAATAACTTTATTATAGTGTTTGCGATACAGGAGGGCCTCGGTTTAGGGGTTAATAGGTAGTTTATGGGTGTTAGTGTACTTTTTAACAATTTAGTTATGAGTTTTATGGTACAGCTTTGTAACGTAAAACTCATAACTACTGACTTTAGATGGCTGTACTGATCTTGTCAGTATAGGGTGTACCACTACCTCCCAGGCAAACTCATAATACCGGCGCTATGCGAGTCCCATTGAAAAAGGACTTTTTTAAAAGTGCGGTACTGACGTTGCGTGACTGACTAAAAGGTGTGCGGTACACCTATACCGACAAGACTTGTAATAGCAGCGTTAGGGAAAATGAAGCGTTATGGGCCATAATGATGCTATTTGACTCATAACGCAAAACTCGTAATCTAGCTGAATCTGAATTAAAAAGACTTTTAGAACTTGCAACTGAAAAACATTTTATAGATAAAAAACAGTTACATTTTTTAATTATTAAAGAATGGAGTGTCACACTTTTTAGCATCACATTAAAGATACATAAAATGTTAGTGAACCAACCAGTGGGTTCTATTATTTCAGGGATAGAGCCCCTGAATGAAATAATAGGAGACTGGCTGGAGTACCATTTGCAACCAATGGTATGGTCCACTCTTGGCTACCTAAGGGACAGTCAACATTTTATAGAAATGTATTAGGATTTCACATGGCAAGATAACTATGAATTGTTAACCATAGATGCTGCCTCAGTTTATTACACTATAACTCATGAATTAGGATTAGTAGCATTAAAAGAGATGCTTATTCTTTATAGTAATGTCAGAAGCTTACCTTGAAGGATCATCAATCTCGGTCTCGGCAAACACCAAGATTAGTTTCTCCAGTCTCGGCTCCTGCATGGAGGAACGCGGAGACTCGACTCCAGCAGCAGCTGCTGCTTCTCCCTAGGCTTGCATGTCTGCACGCTGCCTGGATTTAAAGGGGCAAAATCCTTATTACTGGAACTCCCATCTGGAGGCTATTGGAGTGGGAGTTCATAAAAATGGTCATTCAGCCCATAACTCTGGGCTGAGTTATTGTGAGCCATCCTTGTTCCTGAAACAGTAGTATACTTACCTTATACCTGTGTATGCTTACCTTGTTCCTAAAGCCAAGCATATTTACCTTTTACCTGCATATGCTCACCTTGTTCCTGAAGCTGTGCCTGCTGTACCTATCTGGTATCCCCTGACATTCTCACCAACAGTATACTATGTCTTCTATATCAGTGACAGCTTTCCTCAAACCAGCTGTACCTACTGTACCTATCTGTTATCCCGTGACAGTTTCACCAACAGTACCCACTGGGTATCCTGTGCCTCCTGAGTATCTTGTGTCTGCTATACCAGTGATAGCTTTCCTCAAACCAGCTGTGCCTGCTGCTCCTATCTTGGTATCCTGTGTTAGTCCCACCATAAGTACCCACTGGGTGTATTGCACTATTCAAACATCAGACTTTGTTACAGCAATCCACTAAGGCATTCTATTATTGAACAGGACTCTAGTATTCAGCCTTGTGCCTATGTTCATACTTGTTGTTTCTGTGATTTGCAATATAAACTACAAATTGTCCTTTCTCTTGTTAAGTGTAGTCAGTCCACGGGTCATCCATTACTTATGGAATATATCTCTTCCTAACAGGAAGCTGCAAGAGGATCACCCAAGCAGAGCTGCTATATAGCTCCTCCCCTCACATGTCATATTCAGTCATTCTCTTGCAGCCTAACTAAAGATAGGTGAACTGGGAGGCGGATTTTCTAAGTCGCCAGACTTTTCATCCGGGGGAGTGGGAACTTCATCCGGAGGTCTTTGCTCAACTGATTCATCGTTGGGGCAAACCAGATCTGGATCTCATGGCGTCTCGCCAGAACGCCAAGCTTCCTTGTTACGGATCCAGGTACAGGGACCCGGGAGCGGTGCTGATAGATGCTCTGACAGCCCCTTGGGTCTTCAACATGGCTTATGTGTTTCCACCATTTCCGATGCTTCCTCGTTTGATTGCCAAGATCAAACAGGAGAGAGCTTCGGTGATTCTGATAGCGCCTGCGTGGCCACGCAGGACCTGGTATGCAGACCTAGTGGACATGTCGTCCTGCCCACCGTGGTCTCTGCCTCTGAGACAGGACCTTCTAATTCAGGGTCCTTTCAACCATCCAAATCTAATTTCTCTGAGGCTGACTGCATGGAGATTGAACGCTTGATTCTATCAAAGCGTGGCTTCTCGGAGTCGGTTATTGATACTTTAATACAGGCTAGGAAGCCTGTTACCAGAAGAATTTACCATAAGATATGGCGTAAATATTTATATTGGTGCGAATCCAAGAGTTACTCATGGAGTAAGGTTAGGATTCCTAGGATATTGTCTTTTCTACAAGAGGGTTTAGAAAAGGGCTTATCTGCTAGTTCGTTAAAGGGACAGATTTCTGCTCTGTCTATTCTTCTACACAAACGTCTGGCAGAAGTTCCAGACGTTCAGGCTTTTTGTCAGGCTTTAGCTAGGATTAAGCCTGTGTTTAAGACTGTTGCTCCGCCGTGGAGCTTAAACTTAGTTCTTAACGTTCTTCAAGGCGTTCCATTTGAACCCCTTCATTCCATTGATATCAAGCTGTTATCCTGGAAGGTTCTGTTTTTGATGGCTATTTCCTCGGCTCGAAGAGTCTCTGAGTTATCTGCCTTACATTGTGATTCTCCTTATCTGATTTTTCATTCAGACAAGGTAGTTCTGCGTACTAAACCTGGGTTCTTACCTAAGGTAGTTACTAACAGGAATATCAATCAAGAGATTGTTGTTCCATCACTGTGTCCTAACCCTTCTTCAAAGAAGGAACGACTTTTGCATAATCTGGACGTAGTCCGTGCCCTGACGTTCTATTTGCAGGCAACTAAAGATTTTCGTCAAACTTCTTCCCTGTTTGTCGTTTACTCTGGACAGAGAAGAGGTCAAAAGGCTTCGGCTACCTCTCTCTCTTTTTGGCTTCGTAGCATAATACGTTTAGCCTATGAGACTGCTGGACAGCAGCCTCCTGAAAGGATTACAGCTCATTCTACTAGAGCTGTGGCTTCCACCTGGGCCTTTAAAAATGAGGCCTCTGTTGAACAGATTTGCAAGGCTGCAACTTGGTCTTCACTTCACACTTTTTCAAAATTTTACAAATTTGACACTTTTGCTTCTTCGGAGGCTATTTTTGGGAGAAAGGTGCTTCAGGCAGTGGTTCCTTCTGTTTAAGGTTCCTGCCTTGTCCCTCCCTTCATCCGTGTACTTTAGCTTTGGTATTGGTATTCCATAAGTAATGGATGACCCGTGGACTGACTACACTTAACAAGAGAAAACATAATTTATGCTTACCTGATAAATTTATTTATCTTGTAGTGTAGTCAGTCCACGGCCCGCCCTTTCTTTAAGGCAGATCTAAATTTTAATTAAACTCCAGTCACCACTGCACCCTATGGTTTCTCCTTTCTCGTCTGGTTTTGGTCGAATGACTGAATATGACATGTGAGGGGAGGAGCTATATAGCAGCTCTGCTTGGGTGATCCTCTTGCAGCTTCCTGTTAGGAAGAGATATATTCCATAAGTAATGGATGACCCGTGGACTGACTACACTACAAGAGAAATAAATTTATCAGGTAAGCATAAATTATGTTTTTGCTTATCATTCAGTAAAGATTTTCAAAATACTTTCAATGTTCAGTGTATCTGTTACTGCATTCCACTCACCCTAACCTTCTCACAAGTAACTACCCAATTAAATGTATTACATTTCTGGTAAGAGTGGCTGAATACCTTTTGACACATAATTTCTTTACTTTTGAAGGAAAAATTCTACCTACAGAAAAATGGTACAGCAATATGGGCAAATTTTGTCCCAGTTATGGCAGCATTTTTGCATCTTTTTAACTGAGAATCCATACAGAAATAATATTATCACATATAATAGATTTATCGATGATATATTAATTATATGGAATAATACAACCAGTAGACAATTTGATTAAGTATTTGAATAAGAACAATACATATATGTCCGTCACGTGTACAAAATACATGTGGTTTATCTAGACCTAGAATTAACAGGTAAGAATGTTACTGAAAAAATAGAACCATAGAAAACCATGAGACACCATAGAAGACAAATAGCAGGTAATAATACTTTAAGAACAGATTCTTACCATCCTTCACATTTAAAATCAGTTGATCAGATAAAGAAGGAATTGTAAATTAAGGGAATAATTTAAAACACTTTCACCTAGATTACAATGTTTGCGCTATAGAGGGTGCGAAACAAACACCACAAAAGTTGTGTTATTTCACCCTCTATAGTGCAGCCATTACAAGTTTTGAAACAGCCGGCTTGTGCGTGCAATATGGTGCTTTTAACCCTTTCCTGATGGGGTTAAAGTGTCTACATTGGAACAACTGTTCCGATGTAGACAAACTGAAATCACACGATCATGCAAACGATCGCGAGATTTCATTTATTGGATCGGGTCTGGGGGGTGTCATTATATCCCTAGGAACGCCCTCCAGACCGCGATCAAATCTGAGAAGCACAGTAGGCTTCAGGACAGCGTTCTATTCCATCATAACGGCTTTAAAGCCCAGTGTAATTATGACGGAATAGATCAGCATAACGGCGTTAAAAGGTTAAGATCCATACCACACAAAAAACAAGCTCTGTTTTGACGTGCTCATGCATGCTTCCCCCCATAGACATCAATGGGGAGAGCGGGTCAGAAAAAATGACTAACACCTGCGATCGCAGAAAGAAAAGCTCCGTAACGCAGCCCCATTGATGTCTATGGGGAGAAAAATCTAACGTTTAAACCTAACACCCTAACATAAACCCTGAGTCTAAACACCCCTAATCTGTCCCCCACCGACATCGCCAACACCTACATAATGTTATTAACCCCTAATCTGCCGCCCCCAATATCGCGTCACTTAAATAAAAAAAACCTAATCTGCCGCTCCCGATATCGCCACCACTATACTAAAATTATTAACCCCTATTCCCCTGGACCCCAACATCGACCACACTATAATAAAACTATTAACCCCTATTCCACCGCTCCCCTACATCGCCGCAACTAAATAAAGCTATTAACCCCTAAACCTCTGGCATCCCACATCACTACCACTAAATCAATCTATTAACCCCTAAACCGCCAGCCCCCCACATCGCAAAAATCTAGATTAAATTTTTAACCCCTACACCTACCCCCAAACTTAAAGTAGCCCTAACCGTAACCCCTAACCGTAACCCTAAACCTAACCCTAACACATTCTAACTTTAACATAATTATAATAGAGCTAAATTAAACTTACAATTATTAACTAAATAATATCTATTTAAAACTAAATATACTTACCTGTGAAATAAAACCTAAGCTAGCTACAATATAACTAATAGTTATATTGTAGCTAGCTTAAGTTTTATTTTTATTTCACATGTAAGTTTGTATTTATTTTAACTAGGTAGACTAGTTAGTAAATAGTTTAACTATTTAATAACTACCTAGTTAAAATAAATACAAACTTACCTTTGAAATAAAACCTAACATTACAAAAAAATAAAAAAACCTACCATTACAAAAAAAAAAAAACAGAATCCACTCAAAAATAAAAATGCCTAATCTAAAATAAACTGCCAAGGGCCCTTAAAAGGGCCTTTTTGTAGGGCAAAGCTCTTTTGCTACAAAAACAAACACCCCAGTATACAAGCCCCCACCCCCAAACTACCAAGGGCCCTTAAAAGGGCATTTTGGGGGCCCTTAAAAGGGCCTTTTGTAGGGCATTGCCCTAAAGTTAACAGCTCTTTTGCTACAAAAAACCCAAATACCCCCTAACAGTATACAAACTCCACCCCCAAACCCACAAAATAAAAGTAAAGTAAAACATAATCTACCCATTGCCCTGAAAAAGGCATTTGTATGGGCATTGCCCTTAAAAGGGCATTTAGCTCTTTTGCTGCCCAAGCCCTAATCTAAAAATAAAAACGAAAAAAAAATACATTACACAAAATAGCAAACAAATTATCAATAATAATACAAATTATTCCTATTCTAATACCCATTTAAAAAAAAACACCCCAAAATAAAAAACCTAATCTAGAATAAACTACCAATGGCCCTTAAAAGGGCCTTTTGTAGGCCATTGCCCTAAATTAAACAGCTCTTTTACCTGTAAAAAAAAATAAAAACACCCACCAGCATTACAAACCCCCACCCCTTCAAACCCACAAAATAAAAAAAATATCTAAAAAACCTAAGCCTGAAAAGGGCATTTGTATGGGCATTGCCCTTAAAAGGGAATTTATCTATTTTGCTGCCCAAACCCTAATCTAAATTAAAAACCCACCAAAAAAACCTTAAAAAGGCCTAAAACTAACCCCCGACGATCCACTTACGCTTAAACGATCTACATTCAGGTGGCCTCTTCAATCTTCATCCAGGAGGCATTTTCTATCTTGATCCCGGCGGCGTGGAGCGGATCTATCCTGAAGACATCCGGCGCGGAGCATCCTCTTCATACGGTCGCCGCCGTACACTGAATCTTCAATGCAAGGGAACCGTTTCAAGATGGCGTCCCTTGCATTCCTATTGGCTGAAAAATTTGAACCAGCCAATAGGAATTAGAACGGCTAGAATCCTATTGGCTGTTCAAATCAGCCAATAGGATTTAAGCAGCTCTCATTCTATTGGCTGTTTCGAATCAATAGCTTCCTATATGAATGAAATAATCAATATGATATCTGTGCACATAGCTTCCAATGATATCTCACCTTTTATATGACATAATTCCCCCTTTCAATTTTCAATATACGTAGGACACATGTATTGGAAATTGACTGAAAACCCATGTAATTGGTGAGGGTATTTACATTATATGCGTTATAGACAGTCTTATTATGAAGAGAGTCCGTTATTTTTCGATCCTCATATTTATGCTCGTTAGCTAGGCATCTTTAAACTACAATACTTCTTTAGTGCATTTGGGGATATGACACTTCATTCTCCCTCTATGACTTGTAGTTGGGATCTAGTATGGCATGCTCGCAACTGGTTAATATGGACCCATTTATCCATAAAAGTATCATTTTTAGGGATCCTAATTTTATTGGCAGCTGGAGATATTTTGTCAGTAATGACAAAAGGACCGTTCCACAATGGAAGAAATTTCTTCTCCTTAACCTGATCTTTATAATTTATTTCATATTTCCTTTTTGGACTTTTTAGATCATAATAGGTTTTAGCGGCAGTTGCGGGCTTCTCTATGTTCTTTTGAGCAAATGCAAAAGCATATTGCAGATGCTTCCCTAAGTTCTCCACATATTGATGCTTATTGGCAGCATTTATCAAGTTGTGGTCTGACGTACGGTCCAATAGATATTGAGGTAGAACCATTTTTCTACCAGTCATCAATTCGAAAGGTGACATCTTAGTAGCACTACTTGGAGTTGCTCTTAATGCTATTAGGACTAGAGGTAATTTTACATCCCAGTCTTTACCTGTTTCACTCACAAACTTTTTGAGTATTTCTCAATCAACTGGTTGTAACGCTCTCCACCACCACTTGAGGTAGCTCTATATGCAATATGCAGCTTCCTTTTAACCCCTAGTATTTTCCACATCTTGGTCATCACTTCACTAGTGAAAATTCGATTCGCTGGGGTAAACCAAATCTGGAAAACACATGGTTGACGAGCAATGCTGCCCATGTTTCAGCACTATTGTTAGGTGCACTGGTGCACTCTACCCATTTAGTAAACAGGCATGTCACTGTTAACATGTATCTGTTACCTCTAGATGACCTAGTTACTGGACCAATAAAATTAATTTGTATATCTGACCATGGCATTATCATCCTCCTTTTCTGCAATGGCGCTCTATGCGTTGGCGCAGTGGGTTGGAATTGTGGACAGATTAAACAACCTTGATATTAGGTTTGAACATCCTTCAACATATGTTGCCAAAAGACGTAGTCACGCAATATTTCATACGTTAATTTAGCACCACGATGGCCAGATGTGGGAGCATCATGGGCATGTTGAAGCATGAGACCTCTGAACTTTGTAGGTACCACCCATTGCTGGATACCAGTTTTGGAGGTTCTTATTAACAAACCATCCTGTAACTTGAATTGTGATTTATATTTCATTAAGATTCTAAGATCTTCCTTGCCAATACCGTCCTCTTTTGAGATTGGGTTGTTTTCAGGATCTTCTATGTGTTTATAGAAGATACCTATAATGGGGTCTTCCTTTTGACTAGTGATCAGGTCCTCACTAGTAGAATCCTAACTCCACTGTACCAGGTTAGGCTCACTTTGTTGTTTAGCCTGGTTTCTGGTAATGGCTTCTACCTGAATTGCACCCATTAAGTGGTCAATATTGAGGAGCTCTCCAGTTATGGCTCCTTGTTTGGCTAATGAATCTGCAAGATCATTGCCTTCCTTATCAGGACCTAGAATCCTGGAATGACCCTTTTTCCATTGTAAGGTTAACCCATTGGAACCCACTAATTTATCAATTTCGCAGAACAACTTGCCATGTTTGACTGGTTTGTTGTTAATTTTCTGCATGCCATGTCTTTTTCAAGTTGGCAGGTATTCAACAAAACTGTCACACACATAATTTGAGTCAGTAATAATCACAAATTCATGAATACCTTGTTCAATAGCCATCTCAGAACCGCAGTTAGTTCTGCAACTTGACTGGATCTTGGTCCATATGTTGAAACCTACAGAGATATTTAGGAATACATTTGCCCAAGTTATACCAATACCAGCGACTAATCTGCGCTCATTTTCAATAGTGGCATGGTAAGAACAACCATCAACATATACCCAAGGTAATTTTTGACACTGGTCCTCATTGTATATTTTATATAGGGAAAGCAATTGTTCCTCCAGGAAATCATCTTCTAATAACTCTTCCCCATGACCCTTAGCAGTACAGTCATGGAGCTCGGCAATCCCCTGTGCGACTGGATTCTTTTTATTTTGCTTGTAGGAAATTTCTAAAGGCCAGACTTGTAACGAAAGAGTCTAAGCTGTTATGCGGCTATTGGACAGGTTCCCATCTCTTATTCTCTCACTTTGTATATATAGCAAAGGTTGGTGGGCCATTTCTACAATAATTTTGTCGCCCTGTATATAGCTGCAGAAATTTAGTAGAGCCCATACAGTAGATAAGAGGGCTTTTTCACAATCACTAAATTTGATTTCTACTGGGGATAAAGTTTTACTCGCATAAGCAATGACTTTGCTTAAATTATCATGCTTTTGGTATAAAACAGCACTCATGCTTATAACCTTATAATATCTGTGTAACCTGTCTCTAAGTAGAAAGGTTCACCCCCTTCAGGGTACGCTAAACAAGGTGCTTGAGTGAGTTTTCTCTTCAGCTCTCTGATGGCTGTCTCTTGAGCCTCACTCCAGTGCCATTTCACATCCATCTTTAGAAGAAGTAGCAGTGGTTTAGCTAATTCTGCATAATTATCAATACATTTGTGAGAATAATTCATCATACCCAGGAATGATCTTAATTCCTTTAAATTAGTTGGGGTTTTAGAATTTATTACAGCTTCCACCTTTTTCTTCTGAGGATTTAAACCTTCAGAAGAAACTTCATATTACAAGACATTTACACGAGTGCGGCACCATTGGGCTTTTTGTAGGGATAATTTGACACCTGCCCTTTTAAGTTGGCTGAGGACATATTTAAGCTCTGTGATGTGTTTTTCAAAGTCAGTGCTTTTGATTAACATATCATCAACATAGGATAACGTCCCCCTTTCCAGTGCATCAGGCATAGCCTTATGCATGAGTACAGCAAATTCATGTCCTGAATTTATGTATCCAAATTGGAGCCTTTGGAATGCATACTGGACCTTTTGGAACGAGAATGTGAGCTTATATTGGTCTTCCTCGTGTACCTTTATGGTCCTATATAACTGTGCACAATCAATGGCAGTGAATATTTGGATCCCTGCATCTGCACTAGGCACTGGTCAATATATGGCACAGGCCAGCCAGACATGTACACTCATTTGTTTAGCTGTCTTAAGTTAGCACACAAACGCCATTGTCTATTGGCTTAAGAACACCTAGAATAGGGTTGTTATAAGAGCTATGCACCTGTCTGATGATGTACAAGAAGACAGAGGGGCGCCTCATGTGTGGTATAATCAGATGGTATGATACAGAACAAACAGAATGGAGCCAAATGAGTACTCACATACTATTGAAGCACACCTATGTGCTGGTAGAGACAAGCTGCAATTTCAGATAGGTGTGACAGCTCACCCTCCAGGCAAAACTGTGTAGATACTCCTGTAGCACACTTATGTGCCGGTAGAGGCAGGCTGTAACTTTATGACAGGTGTAGCAGCTCACCCTAGATGTAGATTCTTGGTTGTGCAGGGGTGTAGGTCCCAGTGAGCAATCAGCAAAGGCAGAAGGTAGGAAAAGAACTCCACTCAGAGTACATTTAAAATAAAATGTAGCTATTTATTAAAAACAAAGATAAAAAAACAACACAGCAGTTGTTTATGATGAGTGGATAAAAGGGTATACAGTGGCACCCCTCAAATGCAACGCGTTTCTCGGTTAAAACCGTTTCATCAGGCATATATGACTTCTGCCGCTCCGGATGTCCTCTTTTGGTCCATCGGTGCCCGGCTGGGTGAACACGACTCAAGGTAGGGAGATCTTCAGGGAGGTAGTGTTAGGTTTATTTAGAGTAGGGGTATGTGGGTGGTGGGTTTTAATGTTGGGGGGGTTGTATTTTTTTTACAGGCAAAAGAGCTGATTACTTAGGGGCATGCCCCGCAAAAAGCCCTTTTAAGGGCTGGTAAAAGAGCTGGTTACTTTTTAATTTAGAATAGGGTAGGGACCTTCATTATTTTGGGGGGCTTTTTATTTTATTAGGGGGCTTAGAGTAGGTGTAATTAGCCTAATATTCTTCTAATCTTTTTTTGTATGTAATTGTAGGTAATTTATTTAATTAATTTATTGATAGTGTAGTGTTAGGTTTAATTGTAACTTAGGTTAGGATTTATTTTACAGGTAATTTTGTAATTATTTTAACTAGGTAGCTATTAAATAGTTAACTATTTAATAGCTATTGTACCTAGTTAAAATAAATACAAAGTTGCCTGTAAAATAAATATAAATCCTAAAATAGCTACAATATAATTATTTGTTATATTGTAGCTATATTAGGGTTTATTTTACAGGTAAGTATTTAGTTTTAAATAGGAATACTTTAGTTAATAAGATTTAATTTATTTCATTAGATTAAAATTATATTTAACTTAGGGGGGTGTTAGGGTTAGACTTAGCTTTAGGGGTTAATACCTTTATTAGAGTAGCGGCGAGGTCCGGTCGGCAGATTAGGGGTTAATACTTTAAGTTAGGTGGCGGTGATGTTAGGGAGGGCAGATTAGGGGTTAATACTATTTATTATAGTGTTTGCGAGGCGGTAGTGCAGCGGTTTAGGGGTTAATACATTTATTATAGTGGCGGCGAGGTCCGGTCGGCAGATTAGGGGTTAATAAGTGTAGTTAAGTAGCGGTGACGTTGGGGGGGGGCAGATTAGGGGTTAATAAATATTATGTAGGTGTCGGTGATGTTAGGGGCAGCAGATTATGGCTTCATAGGGATAATGTAGGTGGCGGCGGTGTGCGGTCGACAGATTAGGGGTTAAAAATATTTATTATAGTGGCGGCGATGTGGGGGGACCTCGGTTTAGGGGTACATAGGTAGTTTATGGGTGTTAGTGTACTTTAGAGCACTCTAGTTAAGAGCTTTATAAACCGGCGTTAGCCCATGAAGCTCTTAACTACTGACTTTTTTTTGCGGCTGGAGTCTTGTCGGTAGAGGCTCTACCGCTCACTTCAGCCAAGACTCTAAATACCGGCGTTAGGAAGATCCCATTGAAAAGATAGGATACGCAATTGGTGTAAGGGGATCTGTGGTATGGAAAAGTCGCGGCTTGAAAGTGAGCATTAGACCCTTTCCTGCCTGACTCTAAATACCAGCGGGCGGCCAAAAGCAGCGTTAGGACCCCTTAACGCTGCTTTTGACAGCTAACGCAGAACTCTAGGCGAAAGTCTTTGTATATTTTAGACTTTTTCCACGACTTTTTAATCATTTACAGTTCTATTATACCACTGTGGAAGTTTTATGTGGATACTCTTAAGTGTTGTAAACCACAGTTCTGCAGTGAAAGATCGTCCCCAGTATTTGCAGCAAGGTAACACGCTGTTTGGAATATACAAGGGAAAGTTGTCTGGATGACTTATAAGAGTCCAGAAGGGCCGTGTAGCACTTCTCAAGTGCTTGGAATCTTGTAAGTACAATAGTATCGGCGCTAATGCGAATTTGAGCTACTGATTGTGCACTATAGTGGGGCCTTCTTCTTCTTTTTGATATTCTTTAAAATTCAGCAACATGCCCTTTTTCTCCTGTGCATCAGGCTTTTATGTCAAGTCATAAAGCCCACCTCTATTCTAATCATTGGTGAATATTCAGATACGTCCCTTGAAGCTGTCTTTCCATTGGCCCTACGAAGCTGAACTTTTCATTGGCTTACTGGGAATGTATGGGTTTTAACAGTCAACCCGTTAGGCCGTTTTAGTCCATTAGAGGGCAGCAGACATAGAAATGTAGTTTCATTATCAATACTGCTAACAGTTTACTATATATCTTAATTTTTAAATGAATATTTAATATACTCACTATTTTTTGCATCAGCAGACAAATGTGTCCAATATGTATGGGATTATTTAATACTATTTAATCTGAGTATTTTCATACTAAACATGAGTATATTCCACTTTATTATGGCACATAAAAGGATATTAATACTTTCAGCATGGAAATTAATATTTTCTCAGTTTACAATTTCTATCTTAATATCACATGCATACCTTGTGAGTGGCAGTCTGATGTAATTTCATATAGCTATATTTACATTTGATTATTATCCCATATTAATATAAATATTGCATATCTTTGGATATTATTTTAATATTTAGTGTATATACGCTATATGATATGATTCAGGGCACACATTATATGGGCATTCATATATGAGTATCTACTAGTCATATCTGGATGGAATCTAGTTTGTATATCAGATGCCTGGAAAACAAAAGAATGTTATTTATTTTGAAATAAATTTGACATTTTAAATTGACCATATAGCTATTTACTCAATTTAGCAGATACTTATCTACTATGTTACTGTTAGGCATTTCTCTCAGATCCACTAATATACATTTATACAATACTGAGGTACATCCTTACTGAAAATTAGACATAAGTTGTACTTTAAAATCTCAATTTTGATGCTTTCAACTTCCCCATATCACCAAGGGCATTTGGAGCTTGAACGTCTGGGGTTTGTGTATTGGCACTCAGCATGTGCCAATTTGCACTGAGATAATAGATATTTAAATTGTTGGTCATCCTGGAAAGGTATCTCAAATTGTAGACCTCTTGGCTGCTTATCCACAGGTTCCTGTGATCTAAGTAATGAATTTCTTAGGCTAAATTAATTTAGAGATTTCAATCTGGAAAGACTATACAACAATAATTCTTTAGAAATTACCTCTCTTCTGAGACCGTGATCGAAGGCTCTTGAAATGTGACATTATCTTTTTTAGTTTGGGACAAAATTTTGTTCTTTAGAAGTCCTGTCTAGTGAAACTCTGAACAGCAGGAGGTTTGAGTAAACATACTTTCTTTCATATGTACTGGGGACATGTCAGGCTTGTGATGTGTCTCTGACAAAAGAAAGGGGGGTCGACATCACCCAATTCAGTGTTGTCAACAATGTTGTATCATGCAGCAATAAAATTGATATCAATAGCTTCCTATATGAATGAAATAATCAATATGATATATGTGCACATAGCTTCCAATGATATGTGTACTCATGTGTCTGCTACACTGTAACATAGTAACATAGTAGATGAGGTTGAAAAAAGACCAAAGTCCATCGAGTTCAACCTATACAAATCTAAAATATATACAAAAAGCTCCAGTTAAGCTTAAATAATCCCACTAAAAGGTGACCCATTTAATACTAGCAATCATATCCATGAATTTTGTTTATAGACAGAAATGTATCCAAATAATTTTTAAATGTATCTAGGGTATTGGCATTCACTACCTCCTTTGGTAATGAGTTCCACAATGTTATTGCTCTTAAATGAAAAAACGTTTCCGTTGCAGGAGATTAAATCTCCTTTCCTCCAACCTTAAATTGTGACCTCTGGTCACAAACAATTTTCTTGGAATAAACAGAGCTTCTGCCATCTCTGTATATGGGCCTTGAATATATTTATATAAAGTAATCATGTCACCCTTTAAGTGCCTTTTTTCTAAAGAAAACAGACCCAGTTAGCCTCTCCTCATAGGTTAAATTCACCAATCCCCTTATTAGCTTTGTGGCCCTTCTCTGAACATTTTCTAATTCTGCAATATTCTTTTTTTGCGATTGGTCCCCAGAACTGCACTCCATACTCAAGGTGAGGTCTTACCAGGGCTTTATATAGTGACAGAATTATGCTTTCCTCCCTTGAGTCAATGCCTCTTTTAATACATGCTAGTATCGTATTAGCCTTTGAAGCTGCTGCCCTGCATTGTGCACCCATTTTTAGCTTGTTATCTATTACTACCCCCAAATACCTTTCCTCCTGTGTTTGGCTAAGTTTAGTTCCATTTAAATTATAAGGTTGCCTGCTTCTTTTTGTTATATAAAAGGTGAGATACTTATATCTCACCTTTTATATAACAACAAACACAAAATACAGTATATAGACTTAAAATTAGATGCTATAAGAAACAAGTGATTAATTTAAAAATAAAGGTAGCAGAAATGCGAAAGAGAGTTACAAATTAAAGTTGCATTAACCCCATTTTAAATAACTCTCCACAAGGAAAGGCCTACATTTGAATAGAAGCTTAAGGGGGGATATAATCCCCAAAAATGTGGATGTTGAAGAAGACCATGGAAAACAGGTCAATTTGCAATTGTAAAAAAACAAATTTCAGTCACCCTCTACTGGAAAATAATACAATTTAAGATATAGAAAAAACTGTAAAACAAATCATGAAGCCTCTATAAAAACCTGTAGACAATGCCAAATTGAATATGTAGGTAAAACAATTAGCCCCCTAAAGGAAAGTACCAATCATACTCCGGTTCCATATGCAGACAGATGCCTGGAGCTCAGGAACTCCAGCTCTCAGCTGTAACTTTAGAGCCAAGACAACTGGAGCTTCGTGCAACTCAGACGTATATATACTTCATGTGGCACGATAGGCACCGCATGACATATATATATGTATATATATATATATATATATATATATATATATATATGTTGTTTTGGCTTAAAGGGTTAAAATGATGTAAATAGCACAGTTGTAAAGCAAATGCATCATTTCCAAAGCAAATGTGGAGATGTTATTGCCTGAGGTACGGCCATGTGTATGCACAAGTTTGAGGCAACAACACTGGAGATTGGTTATGACATTTGCTAGTAATACAAAAGGATCCAATGTAGCAAAGACTCACCTAGTTGGAGGAACAGTTAAGGTGAAGATTAGATTAGGGTGCCCATTTATCAAGCTCCGGATGGAGCTTGAGGGCCCGTGTTTCTGGCAAGCCTGCAGGCTCACCAGAAACACCAGTTATGAAGCAGCGGTCTAAAGACCGCTGCTCCATAACCTGTCTGCTTGCTCTGAGCAGGCGCACAGACATCGCCGCAATTCATCCCGATCGAGTACGATCGGGTTGATTGACACCCTCCTGCTGGCGGCCGATTGGCCGCGAATCTGCAGGGAGCGGTGTTGCACCAGCAGTTCACAAGAACTGCTGGTGCAATGCTGAATACGGAGAGCGTATTGCTCTTCGCATTCAGCGAGGTCTGTCGGACCTGATCCGCACTGTCAGATCAGGTCCGACAGACCTTTGTTAAATAGGCCCCATAGAAAGAAACACTTCAGTTATATGTAGGAGAAGGAAATCTTGACTGTCAGCTTGAAGATTTTGACATTTTGGAGATACCAATCCGTACGGGGAGAATATATATACATGTGCGTGTGTATACAGGTAGGAAACCCTTTATCCAAATTGCTTGGATTTCTGAATAGTTTGGATGTTTGAATAGTTGAATATTTGCATCTGTAAAATGGACCAAGTAGTACCATCATAAATATAGTAAATTACTGTAATCAGAAAGGTAACAGTAGTTTTAAATAAATAAATAGGAACATTAGCATTATAAAACACAAACAAAAAAACAGACAAACAACCCAAAGATTCAAGCAGAGAAGCTTGTGACTTAATTTTGGGGGGAAATGGTAGTTTTTCCTAATTTATTTTTTTTGAAAATCTTTATTTATTCGAAGAACATACATCAAGTCCAATCCATCAAGTATAAGATTGACAATAAAGATTAACAATAAAATGGTGTAATCAACAATATCTTTTAGGGGATACAATGCTTTTAAAGAAAACATATTACTATGATAAAGTGCAATGAACTGAACTCATACATGTCCTCATTTTCTAGTTTATCCTCCCGACCTTCACCTTTCCCTCCCACCTCCTTCCCAGGGTGTCACTGAAACTTTCTACCTAGGGGCACAATGGGTTCTGGGTCTCAAGGACTGAATGTATCCATCGAAATCAAGATTCCACTCTCCCCTTAGCTGTGCCTCAAGAAAGTAATTTGTGTTACGAATCGGATACAGCACTTGTATTTGATACCTCTGTTCTAGTGTATGTAGATAAACCACCCATTTGTTCATGAAACGTTTTGTACGTTTCTGAGCATCACTCAAAGTGTCTGCCTGTTCATAAAGCATTTGTTGGTGCACTTCTCTCTTCAGTTGATTTAGTGTAGGGGCCTTGTGTTTTAGCCAGTTTCTGAGCACTACCTTTCTTGCCTGTAAGATCAACATGTGTGCAAATTGTGTATTAGTCCTGTTTAAGTTCTGACAGTCTAGAAAAACAACAGATTCAGTCGTCAGTGTAGAAAGTTGGATTCCGATGGTTCGCAACCAGTAATGAGTCATCCCCCAAAACCTAGTTCGCCTAGGGCAAGCCCAAATCGTGTGCAATAGATCTGCATTGGGCTGAGCACATTTCGGGCAGACCCCTGGGGATTCTGCTTCCCAGGCTTTATACAGTCTGGGTGTAATATAAGCCATCTCTAGTAGTTTGGTATGAGATTCCCTATGGTCCATTGATAATGAAGCCTGTTGTACCTTAAGGATACTATTTTTAACTTGTGCTGCCGAAATCTCAGCGCATAACAGCGTGGTCTCTAATGTGATTTAGTGTACTCTCATTATTTATTTTTATCAAAGATTTGTATATCGGGGTAATTGATGTATTCCCTTGAGCATATAGGGTGCATAGTTGATAGATAACATGTTCACTTCCCGGAAAAGCAACAGAGCTCAGAAGTTCAGTTACATAGTGCCTGACTTGAAGGTAGGCGAAGTGGTGTGACCGCGGTAAAGTGTATTTGTCTTGTAAGTATGCAAACGTATGTATTGTCCTCCCATCTCCCTCTATTAACTTAGATATCACATTCAACCCTTGAGTTTCCCAATCCTTAAAGACTTGTGTGGTCATCCCAGGGATAAAATTAGGGTTCCCTTGCAGTGGGATATAAGTGGATACTTCATGTTTAAACTTTAATTTATTACAAATTCTCCTCCACGCATATAATGGTTGTTGTATTAGGGCGTGTTGTGAAAATTGTTTATCAACCCTTGTGTATTGTAAATGTGGTAACATAGCTAGTGACCATGGGTGTGTGAGTTGGCGCTCCAAGTCAGGGACTGGGAAATGATTCCCCCCTGTCAGCCAGTCCATTACATATTTAACTTGGGTCACCAAGCTATATAACTCGATATCTGGCACTCCCATACCCCCAGAATCAACAGTGCTTTTCATTCTGTCCGATTTAATTCTATGTTTTTTATTGGCCCAAATGAAGGAGAGAAACAAAGAATTCCAGAATTTCAGATCTTCTTTACTAAGTACCATTGGCAACATTTGCA
Source organism: Bombina bombina (assembly GCF_027579735.1). NCBI lineage: Eukaryota > Metazoa > Chordata > Amphibia > Anura > Bombinatoridae > Bombina > Bombina bombina. Next base: position 80,127,729 of record NC_069510.1, on the reverse strand, counting down.
ACTTATACAAGATTTTGGGGAACAGGATCATTTTAATGAGGCCTACCCTACCTGAAATTGAGAGCGGAAGTTTTGCCCAGTGGGTTACTAGGTCTGTGGATTCTCTCTTTAACGGGGTATAGTTGGCTCTATACCAGTCTGTGGGATTCAATGATAGTTCCACTCCCAGATATTTAAAAGTGTTCCCTGCTAGTTTAAAATTGTATTGAAAGGTGGGTATTTTTTTGTTATCAGTTAGCCAGATAAGTTCTGTCTTATCCGTGTTAATTTTATAACCAGATATTCGGCTAAAGTCCCCGATAATGTCCATTAATTTAGGGATGTTAGTTTGGGGATTTTGCACATAGAGGACCATGTCATCTGCGAATAGCGATAAATGGAGAGTGGTCGTACCCATTCTGAGACCTTCAGTTCTTGCTCTAATTATTGTCACCAAGGGTTCAAGGGCTAAATCGAAGAGGAGGGGTGACAAGGGACACCCCTGCCTTGTGCCTCTTTCCAAAGTGAAAGGTTGTGATGGAGCCCCATTAATCATAATCACTGCCTGTGGGTTAGAGTATATCATCCGTAACGCCTCGACAAAAGATCCCTCAAGTCCAAACTTTTTAATGGTAAAGAACAGGTGATCCCAGAGGACTTTGTCAAAAGCCTTTTCTGCGTCTACAAGTAGAACGCAGGCTTCGTCTATCCCTGTAGCTTGTTTCTGCGCTTTAATATTCCAATAGTGAGTTAGGATAATTGCATTCTGACATTCTTTACTGCTGACCTGCCCTTAATGAATCCTGTCTGATTGTCGTGTATAATATCTGGTAGGATTAATGCTAACCTATCTGCTAGGATCTTTGTAAGAATTTTGTAGTCTGATTTCATGAGTGAAATCGGTCTGTATGAAGCTGGACTAAGAGGGTCCTTACCTGGTTTGGGTATCAAACTAACATTGTCCTCAGTAAATCTCCCCAGATACATAACTGCGCCTTCCAAAAAGTTTAGCAAAGGTTCCCTCCACTTCATTCTGAAGCACCTTGTAGAACTCTGCCGGGAGTCCGTCTGGACCCGGTGCTTTTTCTAAGGACAAGTTTCCTATGGTTCTCTCAATTTCCTCTACTGAAATGCAGGCATTCATTGATTGGCGCTGGCTCTCTGAGATCTGTGGGAGTGCAATATTCTCCCAAAAAGTATTCCTAAGTGAGGGATCTACTTCTTGGGCTTTGTACAAATCTGTGAAATACTTTCCAAATATCTGCTGTATACCCTTTGTGTCAGTTATTATGTCGTTTTGATTTTTAATTGCTGTTATAATGTTGGGGTTTTTAGTTAATTTGGTTATCCTGGCTAGCATCCTTCCTATCTTATTCCCGTGTCTGTAAAATCTGGCGTTTGATTTTGTCATGTCTCTGGCTGCATTCTGTAAAAGGAAGGAGTCTCTCTGTTCCTTGACCGTCTTATATTTAAGTTTATTGGTTTCTGTGGGATTTCGCAAATAGCGATTCCTCGAGTTAAGGAGTTGTTTTAGTAGCAGATCTTCCCTCAGACGTTTTTGCTTCTTAGAGGCAATCACATAAGAGGTTACCACCCCCCTAAGCACTGCCTTACCAGCCTCTATGCCCATTATTCAGTTTACAGTAGTCCAACCACTTTCCTACCAAATTATTTTTTAAGTTAGCATCATGCATCAGATACCTAGGAAATGTCCACCCATCTCTATGTGCTTGATTCAAGTCCACTTTCAGTTTAAGTGAGATTGGAGCATGGTCTGAGATAGTCAGGTTGTCGATATCAGTCTCTAGAATCCTCATATTTAAGGTTGGGGATGTCAAAAAGAGGTCTATACGTGACAACGTATCTTTAGTGGGTGCAATACAAGTGTAACTTTTTGTTTCAGGATTCCTTTCCCTCCAAACATCTATAAGCTGAAGTGCATTTTTAAATTTCTTTAATGTTATAGAGTCTCTTTTCACATTGTTTAATCTACTGGGGCCAGCTGAGACCCGATGTGGATTTCTATACCTATCTGCCGGTACCTGTGGTGCAATATTATAGTCTCCTCCTAAGTATACTGGTGCGTCCGCTATCTTCAAAATATGTATCCTCATAGCACTCCAGAATTCTTTTTTTGGAGTGTGTGGCCCATATATGCCCCCCAAAAGACCCATTGCTGCTTAAGTTTCTGGTGCTCACTAGGCTTTAGATGAGTTTCCTCTAAGATGGCAATATCGGTTTTCCTAGATTTGAGATATTTAAGGATAGCTTTCTGCTTTATGGGTGATGTGATGCCCCCCACATTCCAAGATAAAATGAGGATTCCCATGAATTGGGATATACCTTAACCCTCTCTCTATATGTGAGATGTGTGTTGTGTATCTGTAAGATAATTACTTGTGAGCTGACACCCCGGGATATTACCTGTCTGCACAATATGAGCAAAACACCAACTCCAAATCTCTATCCGACAAGTTCAGCTTGAGAGGATAAAGTTTAGATATATCTGGACAAAGTCTTATCAGTTTTTGTTGATACGAACCAACCCTGTGAGCTCTTTCAACCACACAAGGAATGTTAGCGTTAGCCAGACCCAACAATCTTGGAAGTGTTTGTTCTGCAAAGTCAATGAGAGCTGAACCTGGAATAGTTTCAGGGAGGCCCACCACCCGAATGTTGTTCCGTCTGGACCTATTCTCTAGGTCGTCCAGTTTCCCCTGGAGAAACTTGTTTTGCCTTTGTAGTTGTGCAACATTTAGTGTGGATTCCTTTTGTTGAGTTTCAGCATCAGACACTCTTTGTTCAACTGTAGTGAGTGTCGTAGAGAAGACCGTCAGGTCTATTGTAATTGTGTCCAGCCCTGTCTGCAGCTGCTCTATTTTGGGGAGGTACAGCGCTGAGAGTTGAGACACGATTGGATGAGTGTCCTGTTGGGGTGGTTCCGCTTGCTCAGAGGCTGATGCCGGTGGCGAGTGAACTTCTGCTTGACTTTTAAGTCTTCTATCATGCTGACGTTGCTTGCTTGCCATCTTGTCAGTTTTTTTATTGTATAATGTATAATATCTTTGCATGCAGAACTAAGTCCGCCCCAACACCACTTATGCGGCAGGGCTTATAACGTGATAAACAACAAATAAATCCCTGATCTCCTATAGTCACTAGCCTGGTATCTTTGGCTCTGTTATGGAGTTAACAACTGAATATATGAGTGCCACCTCCTTATTTCTTGTCTATCTTGTGCTTCTAGGTGTCTTCTAATTGATTCCAGCAGTGCTGGTGTTGTAGTTGCCTTCCCCTACAATTCCCCACTGTGCCACAAACTTTCAACCCTCTTGTGTGGAACCAGTTAATGCTGCAATAATATAGTTTTATTAGGGCCTGTGTTAGCAGTTATGGTGGTTAGACTGTAATGAACAGCCCCACGTGCAATACTGTCCGATCTCTCTCTATGCCCAGTGTGTGACAATATTTTACTTTAGTCCTCTTGTTTGAGGTTCACTCCGTTCCCCTTCACCAGCCAGCAATAGGATCACAACCCAGGGGGAGCCAGCTAAGACCCGTGAGGCTCAAGGGGGTTGCAGGTCTCAACACTTGTCAATTATTTAATAGAGCCGTTACACAAGATGGCTACGCAACTCACCGGTAGCAAGAACTGATTCGGCTGTCCGTTTCTGGCTGTTGGAAGCTAGATTCTGCCTCTCCTGGTCCAAACTGTGACCCGCTAAGCTCTCCACCTACCCCTCTTCTACTGTGCGGGACGGTCCGGACTCTCTGATCGCCGCCGCGATCTTGTCCCAGCTGATTTTTAAAATGGCTTGTCGATGGGGGAGCAGATCGAGTGCGCTCCTCACTTTACTTTGTCCGGGCAGGTGTCGAGATGGTTCCCTGCCAAGGATTGCAGCTTTCTGGGCACTTTGGGAAGAAAAATCACAGGTTTGTGAGCATAAACACATGGAGCCCAGCAAACCTGTGTCCTCTCGCAATGCCCGCCCACCGGAAGTCCAGTTTTTCCTAATTTTATAAATTTTTTACAAAAAAAATCAAATATTTTTCTGTTTTGTGCAGTTTCTATACAGTGGCATTATTTCACAATACAATTTTAAACAACTGCAATAACTACATTTATATTTGTTATTATGACTCAAATGAGAGTGCATTATCTCCTTTCTTGTATAAAATGTTAAAAGCACAAACCAAAAAAGCTTTCAATAAATTCAATAAATTTCTGAATTACAAGATAACAGCAGTTTTCTTTAAATAAATGGAGATATGTTTTTTTTTTTAAATTAAAAATAGCTTCTAGCATGTCGTTTTCAGGCATATTGATCACATGTACATATTCTTGTCCATCTTCTTTAAATATCTATTATCTTTTTTTTCAGCTTATTTTCATTCTTACCACATCTTTTTTTCTTACCTTTATTGCGGAAATGTCTGTGAAATTTGAGTCACCAACAAATGCGATGTACAACAAGTAAAAAACGGGTGATAAGCTCAAGCTCCATCATGCATAGGTAACCGGCGTTCTCGCACTCTGCCAGCGTTAGCATGTCTCAGCCCCCCCACCAACTCCCCCCTCTCTGGAGTTTAAACTAAAAAAAAAGTGTGGAGTTACACATGAGAACGTATTGATTGGCTAAAATGCAAGTGGTAAACAGCCCTGAGATAAGGTGGCATTCTGCAAAGGCTTAGATACAAAGTAATCACAGAGGTAAAAAGTATATTAATATAACTGTGGGAATGGGTAATAAAGGGATTATCTATCTTTTTAAACAATACAAAATTGAGTCGACTGTCCCTTTAAGGTCTCACTTTAAGGCTAGAGGAAAGGATACTTTATCTCCTGCAACCTTAAGGTTTTTCACTGTAAGAGCAATCAAACTTTGAAACTCCCTACCTAAAGAAGTAGTGAATGCCAATACCTTAAATACATTTAAAAATGGCTTTGATACATTTATGGCAAAAAAATTGAATTTAGGGGGATGATTGCTAGTGTCAAATGGGTCAGCTTTCTAATTGTTTTACAGTTCATTTGGTAGTTTCTTTATTGCATATCAGGTAGGATCTGTAAAGGTTGAGCTTGATAGACTTCCGTCTTATTTCAAGCTCATCTACTTTGTTACTATGTTACTTTGTTTCTATGCCGGGCAATTTATTTGTCGATACTCTTATATGTGTTGGGACCTACAGGGGTGATTTCTACTTTTTACCGGCCGTATTTTGAATGATAAGGCAATAATATGTGTACCTTTCTTTTTTCTTATTATGGGCCAAATTACAAGTTGAGTGCTAATTTATTGCACGCCCGCAAATGGACAAATTTGCTATCGCTGCATGACTTACCCTCTTCGCTGTGCTACTTCGAGGCTTCCATTGGAGCTTATGGAAGCACGCTTTCTTGATCTACAGTCAGGGCTAAGTGCTATATGGCTGCCTCAGTGGGACAGAGCTGAGAATCAAAAACTGTCCTGCACAAAAAGTTGGGGTGGGGGGTGTATGTATGTGTTTAACCCCTCAGCAGGAGTTAAACACATAGGGGTTGATTATAATTTTTTTGATTGTATGTATCTGCTATTTTGCGGGTCCCAATGCACTTTTTAATCATTAGAGCGCTCACAATGCAAATCTGAGCTGGTAATAAAAAAAATCATCCATAAAGGGCACGTTAACAGTTACGCAGAGCAATAAGGGGTTTATCGGGGGTGTTTGCGTGGGTCGCGTTTTCCGCAAAGCAAATGCAATCGCTTGAGCGCAATTGAAGTTAATGTGCGTCTGGTTAGCGCAATCTCAGAGCTCTGGTTAACTGTTTCGCAAAACAAAAAGTGTCACAAACCACATCAAAACTACATTACAAAGTACAGGTACACACATAAAAACACTAATAAAAATTATTTAAAAAAAAATATTGCACAAAAAAATGTTTATGCATGTATATTTATATATGTTTATAAGTGTACACATATATTTATGTATTTATATGTGTATATATGTATTTACAACTTATAATTAAAGTATCCAAGAAGCGCCTAACTAGAGGCAGAGGAAAAACAGGTCTATGCAATCAACTCAATGAAAAATAATCGGTAGGTAATAGTATACTATACAATCGATATTAAGGCAATATTTAATAACATATTAAACAATATAATTTGAACAATATGTTTTAAAAACATGGATCCATGTGGCATACAATAAAAATAACAATGGAATAAAAACAATAAAATTAGTACAATAAAGTCGCAATATCGCAACAATGTGATCTATGGTATTACCAATCGTTTAGTGAATTGATTGGGATATGAATAAAGTGTCTAAAGTCCCTTAGTATATGCGTTTCCTCTTCTTAATGGAAACTCTTCTTAGTGAAAAAATTGGATGAAAATAGCTAGAAAAAATTGTGAAATTGAGAAAAAAATAAATATATATATATATATATATATATATATATATATATATATATGTCAATGGTGAAAAATGTAGTAAAAATGGAAAAAACTGTGTAAAAAAAAATTAAAAATACTTTAAAATCCTGTGAAAAAAAGTTAAAAATACTGTGAAAAAGCGTGATAAACCAGTTGAGTAAAGAATAAGTTTCAAAAAGTCAAAAATATAATTTATGCTTACCTGATAAATTCATTTCTCCTGTAGTGTAGTCAGTCCACGGGTCATCCATTACTTATGGGATTATAACTCCTCCCTAACAGGAAGTGCAAGAGGATCACCCAAGCAGAGCTGCTATATAGCTCCTCCCCTCTACATCATATCCAGTTATTCGACCGAAACCATACGAGAAAGGAGAAACTATAGGGTGCAGTGGTGACTGGAGTTTAATTAAAATTTAGACCTGCCGTAAAAACAGGGCGGGCCGTGGACTGACTACACTACAGGAGAAATTAATTTATCAGGTAAGCATAAATTATATTTTCTCCTGTTAAGTGTAGTCAGTCCACGGGTCATCCATTACTTATGGGATACCAATACCAAAGCTAAAAGTACACGGATGACGGGAGGGACAGGCAGGATCTTTACACGGAAGGAACCACTGCCTGTAGAACCTTTCTCCCAAAAACAGCCTCCGAAGAAGCAAAAGTGTCAAATTTGTAAAATTTTGAAAAAGTGTGAAGTGAAGACCAAGTTGCAGCCTTGCAAATCTGTTCAACAGAGGCCTCATTCTTAAAGCCCAAGTGGAAGCCACAGCTCTAGTAGAATGAGCTGTAATCCTTTCAGGAGGCTGCTGTCAAGCAGTCTCATAAGCTAAACGTATTATGCTACGAAGCCAAAAAGAGAGAGAGGTAGCCGAAGCTTTTTGACCTCTCCTCTGTCCAGAATAAACGACAAACAGGGAAGAAGTTTGACGAAAATCTTTAGTTGCCTGCAAATAAAATTTCAGGGCACGGACGACGTCCAGATTGTGCAAAAGTCGTTCCTTCTTTGAAGAAGGGTTAGGGCACAATGATGGAACAACAATCTCTTGATTGATATTCTTGTTAGTGACTACCTTAGGTAAGAACCCAGGTTTAGTACGCAGAACTACCTTGTCTGAATGAAAAATCAGATAAGGAGAATCACAATGTAAGGCCGATAACTCAGAGACTCTTCGAGCCGAGGAAATAGCCATTAAAAACAGAACTTTCCAAGATAACAGCTTGATATCGATGGAATGAAGGGGTTCAAACGGAACACCTTGCAGAACGTTAAGAACTAAGTTTCAGCTCCACGGCGGAGCAACAGTCTTAAACACAGGCTTAATCCTAGCCAAAGCCTGACAAAAAGCCTGAACGTCTGGAACTTCTGCCAGACGTTTGTGTAAAAGGATAGACAGAGCTGAAATCTGTCCCTTTAACAAACTAGCAGATAAACCCTTTTCTAAACCCTCTTGTAGAAAAGACAATATCCTAGGAATCCTAACCTTACTCCATGAGTAACTCTTGGATTCGCACCAATATAAGTATTTACGCCATATTTTATGGTTAATTTTCCTGGTAACAGATTTCCTAGCCTGTATTAAGGTATCAATCACTGACTCCGAGAATCCACGCTTTGATAGAATCAAGCGTTCAATCTCCATGCAGTCAGCCTCAGAGAAATTAGATTTGGATGTTTGAAAGGACCCTGAATCAGAAGGTCCTGTCTCAGAGGCAGAGACCATGGTGGACAGGACGACATGTCCACTAGATCTGCACGCAGGCGCTATTAGAATCACCGATGCTCTCTCCTGTTTGATCCTGGCAATCAATCGAGGAAGCATTGGGAAAGGTGGAAACACATAAGCCATGTTGAAGACCCAAGGGGCTGTCAGAGCATCTATCAGCACCGCTCCCGGGTCCCTGGACCTGGATCCGTAACAAGGAAGCTTGGCGTACTGGCGAGACGCCATGAGATCCAGATCTGGTTTGCCCCAATGATGAAGCAGTTGGGCAAACACCTCCGGATGAAGTTCCCACTCCCCCGGATGAAAGGTCTGGCGACTTAGAAAATCCGCCTTTCAGTTCTCCACGCCTGGGATGTGGATCGCTGACAGGTGGCAAGAGTGAGACTCTGCCCAGCGAATTATCTTTGAGACTTCCATCATCGCTAGGGAACTCCTTGTTCCTCCTTGATGGTTGATGTAAGCCACAGTCGTGATGTTGTCCGACTGAAACCTGATGAACCTCAGAGTTGCTAACTGAGGCCAAGCCAGAAGAGCATTGAAAATTGCTCTTAATTCCAGAATGTTTATTGGAAGGAGTCTCTCCTCCTGAGTCCATGATCCCTGAGCCTTCAGGGAATTCCAGACTGCGCCCCAACCTAGAAGGCTGGCGTCTGTTGTTACAATCGTCCAATCTGGCCTGCGGAAGGGCATCCCCTTGGACAGATGTGGCCGAGAAAGCCACCATAGAAGAGAATCTCTGGTCTCTTGATCCAGATTTAGCAGAGGGGACAAATCTGAGTAATCCCCATTCCACTGACTTAGCATGCACAATTGCAGCGGTCTGAGATGCAGGCGCGCAAATGGTACTATGTCCATTGCCGCTACCATTAAGCCGATTACCTCCATGCACTGAGCCACTGACGGGTGTTGAATGGAATGAAGGACACGGCAAGCATTTAGAAGTTTTGATAACCTGTCCTCCGTCAGGTAAATTTTCATTTCTACAGAATCTATAAGAGTCCCTAGAAAGGGAACTCTTGTGAGTGGCAATAGAGAACTCTTTTCTACGTTCACCTTCCACCCATGCGACCTTAGAAATGCCAGAACTAACTCTGTATGAGACTTGGCAGTTTGGAAACTTGACGCTTGTATCAGAATGTCGTCTAGGTACGGAGCTACCGCTATGCCTCGCGGTCTTAGTACCGCCAGAAGAGAGCCCAGAACCTTTGTAAAGATTCTTGGAGCCGTAGCTAACCCGAAGGGAAGAGCTACAAACTGGTAATGCCTGTTTAGGAAGGCAAATCTTAGATACCGGTAATGATCCTTGTGAATCGGTATGTGAAGGTAGGCATCCTTTAAATCCACTGTGGTCATGTACTGACCCTCTTGGATCATGGGTAAGATGGTTCGAATAGTTTCCATTTTGAACGATGGAACTCTTAGAAATTTGTTTAGGATCTTTAAGTCCAAGATTGGTCTGAAGGTTCCCTCTTTTTTGGGAACCACAAACAGATTTGAATAGAATCCTTGCCCGTGTTCCGACCGCGGAACTGGGTGGATCACTCCCATTAGTAAGAGGTCTTGTACACAGCGTAGAAACGCCTCTTTCTTTATCTGGTTTGCTGATAACCTTGAAAGATGAAATCTCCCTTGTGGAGGAGAAGCTTTGAAGTCCAGAAGATATCCCTGAGATATGATTTCCAACGCCCAGGGATCCTGGACATCTCTTGCCCAAGCCTGGACAAAGAGAGAAAGTCTGCCCCCCACTATATCCGTTTCCGGATCGGGGGCCCTCACTTCATGCTGTCTTAGGGGCAGCAGCAGGTTTTCTGGCCTGCTTGCCCTTGTTCCAGGACTGGTTAGGTTTCCAGCCCTGTCTGTAGCGAGCAACAGTTCCTTCCTGTCTTGGAGCGGAGGAAGTTGATGCTGCTCCTGCCTTGAAATTACGAAAGGCACGAAAATGAGACTGTTTAGCCTTTGGTTTGGCCCTGTCTTGAGGCAGGGCATGGCCCTTACCTCCAGTAATGTCACCGATAATTTCTTTCAAGCCGGGCCCGAATAATGTCTGCCCTTTGAAAGGAATATTAAGCAATTTAGATTTAGAAGTCACATCAGCTGACCAGGATTTAAGCCACAACGCTCTGCGCGCTTGAATGGCGAATCTGGAGTTCTTAGCCGTAAGTTTGGTTAAGTGTACTACGGCATCAGAAATAAATGAATTAGCTAGCTTAAGGGCTTTAAGCTTGTTCATAATCTCATCCAATGGAGCTGTGCTAAGGGTCTCTTCCAGAGACTCAAACCAGAATGCCGCTGCAGCAGTGACAGGCGCGATGCATGCAAGGGGTTGTAATATAAAACCTTGCTGAACAAACATTTTCTTAAGGTAACCTTCTAACTTTTTATCCATTGGATCTGAAAAAGCACAGCTATCCTCCACCGGGATAGTGGTGCGCTTAGCCAGAGTAGAAACTGCTCCCTCCACCTTAGGGACCGTCTGCCATAGGTCCCGTGTGGTGGCGTCTATTGGAAACATTTTTCTAAATATAGGAGGGGGTGAAAAGGGCACACCGGGTCTATCCCACTCCTTGTTAACAATTTCTGTAAGCCTTTTAGGTATAGGAAAAACGTCAGTACACGCCGGTACCGCAAAATATTTATCCAGCCTACATACTTTCTCTGGAATTGTAACCGTGTTACAATCATTCAGAGCCGCTAATACCTCCCCTAGTAATACACGGAGGTTCTCAAGCTTAAATTTAAAATTTGAAATCTCTGAATCCAGTTTACTTGGATCAGATCCGTCACCCACAGAATGAAGCTCTCCGTCCTCATGTTCTGCAAATTGTGACGCAGTATCAGACATGGCTCTACTATTATCAGCGCACTCTGTTCTTACCCCAGAGTGATCGCATTTACCTCTTAATTCTGGCAATTTAGATAGTACTTCAGTCATAACATTAGCCATGTCTTGCAAAGTGATTTGTATGGGCCGCCCTGATGTACTTGGCGCCACAATATCACGCACCTCCTGAGCGGGAGGCGAAGGTACTGACACGTGAGGAGAGTTAGTCGGCATAACTTTCCCCTCGTTGTCTGGTGATATTTTTTTAACATATAAAGTTTGACTTTTATTCAAAGTAACATCTATACATTGAGTGCACAAATTTCTATTGGGCTCCACATTGGTCTTTAAACATAGTGAACAAACAGATTCATCTGTGTCAGACATGTTTAAACAGACTAGCAATAACACTAGCAAGCTTGGAAAAAACTTTTAAATAAATTTACAAGCTATATAAAAAACGCTACTGCGCCTTTAAGAAACATAAAAATGTGACACAGTTGAATTAACAATGAACCAAATATGTTAAAACATCCAAATTTTAACAGAAATTGTATAAAGTTAGCAGAGGATTGCACCCACCAGCAAAATGATGATTAACCCCTTAATACCCAAAACGGATAACAGTTGAAATAATAAACGTTTTTATCACAGTCAAACACACTGTCACAGGTCTGCTGTGACTGATTACCTCCCTCAAAACTAGTTTTGGAGACCCCTGGGCTCTGTAGAGACGTCCTGGATCATGGAGGAAGAAATAGGAAGACTGTGACAAAAATTTTTCTGCGCAATAAAGCGCTAAAATAGGCCCCTCCCACTCATATTACAACAGTGGGGAAGCTCAGTAAACTGTTTTTATGCAGAAAAAAACGACAGCCATGTGGTAAAAATCATGCCCATAAAGTTTTATCACCAAGTACCTCAGAAAAAACGATTAACATGCCAGTAAACGTTTTAAAATTGAAAATTATGAAGTGTTATTAATAAGCCTGCTGCTAGTCGCTTTCACTGCAGTGCAGGCTCAAATAATACTTTAATATTGACAGTATTTTCTTAGTGAAATTCCATTCCCCAGAAATACCTCAGAGTATACATACATACATATCAGCCTGATACCAGTCGCTACTACTGCATTTAAGGCTGCACTTACATTACATCGGTATTAGCAGTATTTTCTCAGTCAATTCCATTCCTTAGAAAATAATTTACTGCACATACCTCCTTGCAGGTGGGCCCTGCATGCTATCCCCTGTTCTAAAGTTACCTCACTCCTCAGAATGGCCGAGAACAGCAAGTGGATCTTAGTTACGACCGCTAAGATCATAGAAAACTCAGGCAGATTCTTCTTCTAATGCTGCCTGAGAACAAACAACACACTCCGGTGCCGTTTAAAATAACAAACTTTTGATTGAAGAAATAAAAACTAAGTTTAACACACCACAGTCCTCTCACACGTCCTATCTTTAGTTAGGTGCAAGAGAATGACTGGGTATGACGTAGAGGGGAGGAGCTATATAGCAGCTCTGCTTGGGTGATCCTCTTGCACTTCCTGTTAGGGAGGAGTTATAATCCCATAAGTAATGGATGACCCGTGGACTGACTACACTTAACAGGAGAAAAATATAAAAATAAAATATGTGGAAATCAAAAAGTCAGAAATTTCCGGAGTTAGTTGTATCCAAACATGTAGACGGTGCAAATAAGAGGTGCACAATGTGATTGGTTTGAAGTGTTAGTGATTGAAAGAATTTCCTTGAAGGTATATCCTTGATATGTGAGTTGTGGCAATGCTTAGTTTAATAGAATGCCCAGTCTTTTCTTAAATTCAATCCCTTAGTTATTCCTGTAAATAAAAAAGTGACAATTGTGCAATATTGCTAAAAATGTCTTAATAGTATTAAAATGATGCTCACCAATTCTGTCAACACGTTTCAGCCCCTTTGTTAGGCCTTTCTCAAGACTATATTAAGGTGAGCTATGGTGGCTATATTTAAAGACGTGATACACCAATAGAAATGCCGTAATTTGGCGCCAAAAATTTTCCTATTATGACCCGGAAGTTATCCTCATGATTTCCTTCCGTTTCAGCCGATTATTAAATACCCAGTGTTCTTATTGTAACTTCGTTTAATTACATAAAAAGGTGCTTTGTATAAGTTGTTTTCAATATTATGACAGTTGTAATAATCACTGACCATAAGAGTCGTTCCATTGTTATTTTTGGGAGCGTAAAACCGGAAGTGACGTAATTATGTTCTACGTCACTTCCGGTTTTAATATCGCTATGTCATTTCCGGTTTCGATATTAATAGATCATTCCGCTCCTTCCGGTTTCTCATAATAGCGGTTAGTGGCGCATGCTCGCTTCATTAGGAACAATGGTGTGATCTAGATTTATACAATCTTGTGATTCATTTCTGAATAGGATTGATATTAAAGACAGAATAAAATTCATAAACAATTATAGATATAAGCTATCTTAAAATACATAACCGATAATGTCTAAAAGATGTATGTTAAAAATTATATAATTTATGATGTTATAAAATAGCGATGTAGATGGAGTTACAATACCTTCAGATTAAGGAGAATAAGTAATAATCCATTCCGATTGTTTTAAAATTTTAAAACTGTATGAGATTACATAAAAAATTATATAAAAAATTATATAAAATACAAAATTATATAAATTTATATAAAATTAATTGGTTAGTTATAATTAGACGAAATTTGTAAAGGCAAGGGTCTAAATACAATCTAACGCATCTTAAGGGTAACCCTATAGTCAAGGGATTCTAAATCTTATACTTAAACTCACTAACTTTAAATATAAATCAGAGTAGGCTGAAATATGGCAAAAGTATGAAAAATATATAGCAAAAGTATGAAATATATATATAAAATATATATATCTATATATATATATATATATATATATATATATATATATATATATATATATATATATATATATAAAAATTCTTTAAAAATACGACGTGGATCTGTGGATCATATAGGGCAATAAATATGGGGAGATACATCCTTAGAGTACTAAACTAATATCTGTATAATTGGGGAAGGGATATGATAATGTGGAATAGGGGACCCTATATAGCCTATAATAATAAACAATTAACTCAATCTTCTTAGTTCTGATTAAAGGGGCAAATCACTAATTGAGCTAGTATGAAAATACATGCAGACTTGTTAAATGTCCTCTTATACAGACTAGAGTATCCATAATTATTTGAGACTTAATAGGTGTGAGAGATCTTCTCTATTATTTAAACCCCTAGGGTATATACAGTCTACGTTAAAAATCCATTTGGATTCTGCAGTTAGTAGACGTTTCTCATAATCCCCTCCTCTCCAATTGGGTGTCACTATTTGGATACCTATATAGTTAAAATCTTTTTGGTTGGCTTGGTGGTAGTTAGTTAAATGTCTATATAGTGCAGTCTCAGTACTTTTGTGTTTAATCTTTAGTAAGTGTTCCCTAATTCTGTCTTTCAGGAATCTGGACGTCTGTCCTATGTACTGAAGACCACAACTGCACCATATTAAATAGACAACTCCTCTGCTACTACACCTTATGAGGTCACTGATCCTATACTTAACTTGCATGTTGTATGAGACAAAATCTTTTTTCTTTATCCCCCTCTGACAAGCCTTGCAGTTCAAACACGGAAAGAATCCCCTATTTTCTTTGCCAAATACATCTTTGGTCTTGTTAGGTATCTTTCTCGGTATACTGGGTGACAGTTTGTTCTTCAAATTCTCTGTTTTTTTATATATGAAAATCGGTCGGGGTGTTAGCTTATCTCTTATTATCTCGCCATTTTTTAAAAGTGACCAGTGCGTTTCTATAATCTTTTCCACAATGTGTCTGTTCTCACTTAATTCTGTAATAAAAGGAATAGTGAGTTGATCTTTTCCGAGATTATTGTTGACTTTCTTTGGTTTATATACCAGGAGATCCTTCCTGTCTCTTTTCCTGACTTCTTCTATATCTTTATCTAGGGTATCTTCGTCATAACCCCTTTCTAAGAATCTTTCTTTGAGGGTGATGGCTTGTTCTTCCCACTTGTTGGAGTCAGAAAATTTTTTCTTCAGCCTTAATAGTAGTCCTTTAGGTATATTTGACTTCCATCTATTAAGATGACAACTTTCTTTATGAATATAATTGTTACAGTCCACTTCCTTAAAGAAAGTGGACATCTCCAATCTGACATTATTAATCTCAATCTTAAGATCCAGAAAGGTAATTGCTTTGTTGCTCATTTCATATGTAAATTTAAGGTTATGGGTATTGTTGTTCATGACTCTTATGGTGTGCTCCAAGTCCTCTATGGAGCCCTTCCATATCATAATGATGTCATCTATATACCTATTGTAGAGGACCAGGTCCGCGCTAGCTGCGCATGATTCCCAAATACAAATTAGCCCATATACATATACAAATTAGCATAGCTAGGCGCGAACCTGGTCCCCATGGCTGTACCACATATTTGCTTATAAAATACTCCATTATTATTAAAATAGTTGTGGGTCAGAATAAATCGTATCCCATCGAGGATAAAATCTCTTTGTAGTTCAGGTAAGTCAGAGTCTTTCTTCAAAAAGAAGTCCACTGCCTCTATACCACCTTCATGGGGTATACTGGTGTAAAGAGACGTGACGTCGCATGTGACAAGTGTATAGTCATCTGTCCATTCTATACCTTCCAGTATGTTTAGTATCTGGGTTGAGTCCCTCAGATATGATGGCAACTGGGTTACATATTTCTGTAACTTTCTGTCTACATATTCGGATACATTACTTGACAGACCCCCTATCCCTGAAATTATTGGTCGACCGGGAGGTTTTTCAAGGGATTTATGGACTTTGGGAAGGTAGTAAAATACTGGGGTTATGGGGTGTTTAATACTTATGTATTTAAACTCCTTTTCTCTTGTTAAGTGTAGTCAGTCCACGGGTCATCCATTACTTATGGGATTATATCTCCTTCCCAACAGGAAGTTGCAAGAGGATCACCCAAGCAGAGCTGCTATATAGCTCCTCCCCTCACATGTCATATCCAGTCATTCTCTTGCAACTCAACATAGATAGGTCGTTGTGAGAGGTCTGTGGTGTTTTTTAAACTTAGTTTATGTCTTCAATCAAATGTTTGTTATTTTAAATGGCACCGGAGTGTGCTGTTTGTTCTCAGGCAGTATTAGAAGAAGAATCTGCCTGCGTTTTCTATGATCTTAGCAGAAGTAACTAAGATCCACTGGTAAGATCCACTGGTAACTTCAGAAAGGGGAATAGCATGCGGGCCCCTGCAAACAAGGTATGTGCAGTAAATTATTTTTTTAAGGAATGGAATTGACTAGAAAATACTGCTGTTACCAATGTAATGTAAGTACAGCAAGTGCAGTGGTAGCGACTGGTATTAGGCTGATGAGTGTACGTGCACTGAAGTATTTTTCTAGGGAATGGAATTTGTCTAAGAAAATACTGTTAATGCTGAAGTAATGTTTGAGCCTTAACTGCAGTAAAAGCGACTGGTAGCAGGCTTATTAATAACACTTCATAATCTTTTAATGTTCAAAACGTTTACTGGCATGTTAATCGTTTTTTGTGAGGTACTTGGTGATAAAACTTATTGGGGCATGATTTTTCCACATGGCTAACGTTTATTTCTGCATAGAAACAGTTAACTGAGATTTCCCACTGTTGTAATATGAGTGGGAGGGGCCTATTTTAGCGCTTTTTTGCGCAGTAAAAATTCAGTCACAGTTTTCCTTCTTCATCCTCCATGATCCAGGACGTCCCTAGAGAGCTCAGTCTTCAAAATTCATTTTGAGGGAGGTAATCAGTCACAGCAGTCCTGTGACAGTGTGTTTGACTGTGATAAAAACGTTATTTGTTAAATTGATATCCGTTTTTGGGTATTAAGGGGTTAATCATCTATTTGCTGGTGGGTGCAATCCTTTGCTAATTTAATACATTTACTGTGAAATTTTGGTTGCTATAACTGATTTGGTTCATTGTTATTTCAACTGTGACAGATTTTTGTGCTTCTTAAAGGCGCAGTAGCGTTTTTTATATTGCTTGTAAATTTATTGAAAGTATTTTCCAAGCTTGCTAGTCTCATTGCTAGTCTATTTAAACATGTCTGACACAGATGAATCTGCTTGTTCACTATGGCCTAGATTTGGAGTTCGGCGGTAAAAGGGCTGCTAACGCTCCGCGGGCTTTTTTCTGGCCGCACCATAAATTTAACTCTGGTATCGAGAGTTCAAACAAATGCTGCGTTAGGCTCCAAAAAAGGAGCGTAGAGCATTTTTACCGCAAATGCAACTCTCGATACCAGAGTTGCTTACGGACGCGGCCGGCCTCAAAAACGTGCTCGTGCACGATTCTCCCATAGGAAACAATGGGACTGTTTGAGCTGAAAAAAACCCTAACACCTGCAAAAAAGCAGCGTTCAGCTCCTAACGCAGCCCCATTGTTTCCTATGGGGAAACACTTCCTACGTCTGCACCTAACACCCTAACATGTACCCCGAGTCTAAACACCCCTACCCTTACACTTATTAACCCCTAATCTGCCGCCCCCGCTATCGCTGACCCCTGCATATTTTTTTTAACCCCTAATCTGCCGCTCCGTAAACCGCCGCAACCTACGTTCTCCCTATGTACCCCTAATCTGCTACCCCTAACACCGCCGACCCCTATCTTATATTTATTAACCCCTAACCTGCCCCCCACAACGTCGCCGACACCTGCCTACACTTATTAACCCCTAATCTGCCGAGCGGACCTGAGCGCTACTATAATAAAGTTATTAACCCCTAATCCGCCTCACTAACCCTATAATAAATAGTATTAACGCCTAATCTGCCCTCCCTAACATCGCCGACACCTACCTTCAATTATTAACCCCTAATCTTCCGATCGGAGCTCACCGCTATTCTAATAAATGGATTAACCCCTAAAGCTAAGTCTAACCCTAACACTAACACCCCCTAAGTTAAATATAATATTTATCTAACGAAATAAATTATCTCTTATTAAATAACTTATTCCTATTTAAAGCTAAATACTTACCTGTAAAATAAACCCTAATATAGCTACAATATAAATTATAATTATATTATAGCTATTTTAGGATTAATATTTATTTTACAGGCAACTTTGTAATTATTTTAACCAGGTACAATAGCTATTAAATAGTTAAGAACTATTTAATAGTTACCTAGTTAAAATAATAACAAATTTACCTGTAAAATAAATCCTAACCTAAGATATAATTAAACCTAACACTACCCTATCAATAAAATAATTAAATAAACTACCTACAATTACCTACAATTAACCTAACACTACACTATCAATAAATTAATTAAACACAATTCCTACAAATAAATACAATTAAATAAACTAGCTAAAGTACAAAAAATAAAAAAGAACTAAGTTACAGAAAATAAAAAAATATTTACAAACATAAGAAAAATATTACAACAATTTTAAACTAATTACACCTACTCTAAGCCCCCTAATAAAATAACAAAGACCCCCAAAATAAAAAATTCCCTACCCTATTCTAAATTAAAAAAGTTACAAGCTCTTTTACCTTACCAGCCCTGAACAGGGCCCTTTGCGGGGCATGCCCCAAGAATTTCAGCTCTTTTGCCTGTAAAAAAAAACATACAATACCCCCCCCCCCAACATTACAACCCACCACCCACATACCCCTAATCTAACCCAAACCCCCCTTAAATAAACCTAACACTAAGCCCCTGAAGATCTTCCTACCTTGTCTTCACCATCCAGGTATCACCGATCCGTCCTGGCTCCAAGATCTTCATCCAACCCAAGCGGGGGTTGGCGATCCATAATCCGGTCCAGAAGAGGCTCCAAAGTCTTCCTCCTATCCGGCAAGAAGAGGACATCCGGACCGGCAAACATCTTCTCCAAGCGGCATCTTCGATCTTCTTCCATCCGGAGCAAAGCGGCAGGATCCTGAAGACATCCAGCGCGGAACATCCATCCGGACCGACGACTGAACGACGAATGACTGTTCCTTTAAGGGACGTCATCCAAGATGGCGTCCCTCGAATTCCGATTGGCTGATAGGATTCAGGATAGGATCAGCCAATCGGAATTAAGGTAGGAATTTTCTGATTGGCTGATGGAATCAGCCAATCAGAATCAAGTTCAATCCGATTGGCTGATCCAATCAGCCAATCAGATTGAGCTTGCATTCTATTGGCTGTTCCGATCAGCCAATAGAATGCGAGCTCAATCTGATTGGCTGATTGGATCGGCCAATCGGATTGAACTAGATTCTGATTGGCTGATTCCATCAGCCAATCAGAAAATTCCTACCTTAATTCCGATTGGCTGATAGAATCCTATCAGCCAATCGGAATTCGAGGGACGCCATCTTGGATGACGTCCCTTAAAGGAACAGTCATTCGTCGTTCAGTCGTCGGTCCGGATGGATGTTCCGCGCTGGATGTCTTCAGGATCCTGCCGCTTCGCTCCGGATGGAAGAAGATCGAAGATGCCGCTTGGAGAAGATGTTTGCCAGTCCGGATGTCCTCTTCTTGCCGGATAGGAGGAAGACTTTGGAGCCTCTTCTGGACCGGATTATGGATCGCCAACCCCCGCTTGGGTTGGATGAAGATCTTGGAGCCAGGACGGATCGGTGATACCTGGATGGTGAAGACAAGGTAGGAAGATCTTCAGGGGCTTAGTGTTAGGTTTATTTAAGGGGGGTTTGGGTTAGATTAGGGGTATGTGGGTGGTGGGTTGTAATGTTGGGGGGGGGTATTGTATGTTTTTTTTTACAGGCAAAAGAGCTGAAATTCTTGGGGCATGCCCCGCAAAGGGCCCTGTTCAGGGCTGGTAAGGTAAAAGAGCTTGTAACTTTTTTAATTTAGAATAGGGTAGGGAATTTTTTATTTTGGGGGTCTTTGTTATTTTATTAGGGGGCTTAGAGTAGGTGTAATTAGTTTAAAATTGTTGTAATATTTTTCTTATGTTTGTAAATATTTTTTTATTTTCTGTAACTTAGTTCTTTTTTATTTTTTGTACTTTAGCTAGTTTATTTAATTGTATTTATTTGTAGGAATTGTGTTTAATTAATTTATTGATAGTGTAGTGTTAGGTTAATTGTAGGTAATTGTAGGTAGTTTATTTAATTATTTTATTGATAGGGTAGTGTTAGGTTTAATTATATCTTAGGTTAGGATTTATTTTACAGGTAAATTTGTTATTATTTTAACTAGGTAACTATTAAATAGTTCTTAACTATTTAATAGCTATTGTACCTGGTTAAAATAATTACAAAGTTGCCTGTAAAATAAATATTAATCCTAAAATAGCTATAATATAATTATAATTTATATTGTAGCTATATTAGGATTTATTTTACAGGTAAGTATTTAGCTTTAAATAGGAATAATTTATTTAATAAGAGTTAATTTATTTCGTTAGATGTAAATTATATTTAAATTAGGGGGGTGTTAGTGTTAGGGTTAGACTTAGCTTTAGGGGTTAATGCATTTATTAGAATAGCGGTGAGCTCCGGTCGTCAGATTAGGGGTTAATAATTGAAGGTAGCTGTCGGCGATGTTAGGGAGGGCAGATTAGGGGTTAATACTATTTATGATAGGGTTAGTGATGCGGATTAGGGGTTAATAACTTTATTATAATAGCGCTCAGGTCCGCTCGGCAGATTAGGGGTTAATAAGTGTAGGCAGGTGGAGGCGACGTTGAGGGGGACAGATTAGGGGTTAATAAATATAATATAGGGGTCGGCGGTGTTAGGGGTAGCAGATTAGGGGTACATAGGGATAACGTAGGTGGCGGCGATTTGCGGTCGGAAGATTAGGGGTTAATTATTTTAAGTAGCTGGCGGCGACGTTGTGGGGGGCAGGTTAGGGGTTAATAAATGTAATACAGGGGTCGGCGGGGTTAGGGGCAGCAGATTAGGGGTACATAAGTATAACGTAGGTGGCGGTCGGCAGATTAGGGGTTAAAAATTTTAATCGAGTGGCGGCGATGTGGGGGGAGCTCGGTTTAGGGGTACATAGGTAGTTTATGGGTGTTAGTGTACTTTAGGGTACAGTAGTTAAGAGCTTTATGAACCGGCGTTAGCCAGAAAGCTCTTAACTCCTGCTATTTTCAGGCGGCTGGAGTTTTGTCGTTAGAGCTCTAACGCTCACTTCAGAAACGACTCTAAATACCAGCGTTAGAAAGATCACATTGAAAATATAGGCTACGCAAATGGCGTAGGGGGATCTGTGGTATGGAAAAGTCGCGGCTGAAAAGTGAGCGTTAGACCCTTTAATCACTGACTCCAAATACCAGCGGGCGGCCAAAACCAGCGTTAGGAGCCTCTAACGCTGGTTTTGACGGCTACCGCCGAACTCCAAATCTAGGCCTATGTTTGAAGGCCAATGTGGAGCCCCATAGAAATTTGTGTACTAAATGCATTGATGTCACTTTAAATAAAAGTCAATCGTTACATGTAAAGAAATTATCACCAGACAACGAGGGGGAAGTTATGCCGACTAACTCTCCTCACGTGTCAGTACCTTCGCCTCCCGCTCAGGAGGTGCGTGATATTGTGGCGCCAAGTACATCAGAGAGGCCCATACAAATCACTTTGCAAGACATGGCTACTGTTATGACCGAGGTATTATCTAAATTGCCAGAATTAAGAGGCAAGCACGATTGCTCTGGGTTAAGGACAGAGCGCGCTGATGATGGGAGAGCCATGTCTGATACTGCGTCACAATTTGCAGAACATGAGGACGGAGAGCTTCATTCTGTGGGTGACGGATCTGATCCAGGGAGACTGGATTCAGAGATTTCTAATTTTAAATTTAAGCTTGAAAACCTCCGCGTACTGCTAGGGGAGGTATTAGCAGCTCTGAATGATTGTAACACGGTTGCAATTCCAGAGAAATTATGTAGGCTGGATAGATACTATGCGGTACCGGTGTGTACTGACGTTTTTCCTATACCTAAGAGGCTTACAGGGATTATTAGCAAGGAGTGGATAGGCCCGGTGTGCCCTTTTCCCCCCCTCCTATATTTAGGAAAATGTTTCCAATAGACGCCACCACACGGGACTTATGGCAGACGGTCCCTAAGGTGGAGGGAGCAGTTTCTACTTTGGCTAAGCATACTACTATCCCGGTGGAGGATAGTTGTGCTTTTTCAGATCCAATGGATAAAAAATTAGAAGGTTACCATAAGAAAATTTTTGTTCAACAAGGTTTTATCTTACAGCCCCTTGCATGCATTGCACCTGTAACTGCTGCTGCGGCATTCTGGTTTGAGTCTCTGGAAGAGGCCATTCGCACAGCTCCATTGGATGAGATTATGAACAAGCTTAAAGCACTTAAGCTAGCTAACGCATTTGTTTCTGATGCTGTTGTACATTTAACCAAATTAACGGCTAAGAACTCTGGTTTCGCCATCCAAGCGCGCAGAGCGCTATGGCTTAAATCATGGTCAGCTGACGTGACTTCTAAATCTAAATTGCTTAATATTCCTTTCAAAGGGCAGACCTTGTTTGGGCCCGGCTTGAAAGAAATTATTGCTGACATTACTGGGGGTAAGGGTCATACTCTTCCTCAGGACAAGGCCAAATCTAAGGCCAAACAGTCTAATTTTCGTGCCTTTCGTAACTTCCTCAGCTCCAAAACATGAAGGAACTGTTGCTCGTTACAGACAGGGCTGGAAAGCTAACCAGTCCTGGAACAAGGGCAAGCAGGCCAGAAAACCTGCTTCTGCCCCTAAGACAGCATGAAGAGAGGGCCCCCTATCCGGAAACGGATCTAGTGGGGGGCAGACTATCTCTCTTCGCCCAGGCTTGGGCAAGAGATGTCCAGGATCCCTGGGCGTTGGAGATCATATCTCAGGGATACCTTCTGGACTTCAAAGCTTCTCCTCCACAAGGGAGATTTCATCTTTCAAGGTTATCAGCAAACCAAATAAAGAAAGAGGCGTTTCTACGCTGTGTACAAGACCTCTTATTAATGGGGGTGATCCACCCAGTTCCGCGGACGGAACAAGGGCAAGGATTTTACTCAAATCTGTTTGTGGTCCCCAAGAAAGAGGGAACCTTCAGACCAATCTTGGACCTAAAGATCTTAAACAAAATCCTAAGAGTTCCATCATTCAAAATGGAAACTATTCGAACCATCCTACCCATGATCCAAGAGGGTCAATACATGACCACAGTGGACTTAAAGGATGCCTACCTTCACATACCGATTCACAAAGATCATTATCGGTACCTAAGATTTGCCTTTCTAGACAGGCATTACCAGTTTGTAGCTCTTCCCTTCGGGTTAGCTACGGCCCCGAGAATCTTTACAAAGGTCCTGGGCTCTCTTCTGGCGGTACTAAGACCGCGAGGCATAGCGGTGGCTCCGTACCTAGACGACATTCTGATACAAGCGTCAAGTTTTCAAATTGCCAAGTCTCACACAGAGATAGTTCTGGCATTTCTGAGGTCGCATGGGTGGAAGGTGAACGTGGAAAAGAGTTCTCTATTACCACTCACAAGGGTTCCCTTCCTAGGGACTCTTATAGATTCTATAGAGATGAAAATTTACCTGACGGAGTCCAGGTTATTAAAGCTTCAAAATACTTGCCGTGCCCTTCATTCCATTCCACACCCGTCAGTAGCTCAGTGCATGGAAGTAATCGGCTTAATGGTTGCGGCAATGGACATAGTACCATTTGCGCGCCTGCATCTCAGACCACTGCAATTGTGCATGCTCAGTCAGTGGAATGGGGATTACTCAGATTTGTCCCCTCTACTAAATCTGGATCAATAGACCAGAGATTCTCTTCTATGGTGGCTTTCTCGGCCCCATCTGTCCAAGGGGATGACCTTTCGCAGGCCAGATTGGACGATTGTAACAACAGACGCCAGCCTTCTAGGTTGGGGCGCAGTCTGGAATTCCCTGAAGGCTCAGGGATCGTGGACTCAGGAGGAGAAACTCCTCCCAATAAATATTCTGGAGTTAAGAGCAATATTCAATGCTCTTCTAGCTTCATCAGATTTCAGTCGGACAACATCACGACTGTGGCTTACATCAACCATCAAGGGGGAACCAGGAGTTCCCTAGCGATGTTGGAAGTCTCAAAGATAATTCGCTGGGCAGAGTCTCACTCTTGCCACCTGTCAGCGATCTACATCCCAGGCGTGGAGAACTGGGAGGCGGATTTTCTAAGTCGCCAGACTTTTCATCCGGGGGAGTGGGAACTTCATCCGGAGGTCTTCGCTCAACTGATTCATCGTTGGGGCAAACCAGATCTGGATCTCATGGCGTCTCGCCAGAACGCCAAGCTTCCTTGTTACGGATCCAGATCCAGGGACCCGGGAGCGGCACTGATAGATGCTCTGACAGCCCCTTGGGTCTTCAACATGGCTTATGTGTTTCCACCATTCCCGATGCTGTCTCGACTGATTGCCAAGATCAAACAGGAGAGAGCTTCGGTGATTTTGGTAGCGCCTGCGTGGCCACGCAGGACCTGGTATGCAGACCTAGTGGACATGTCGTCCTGTCCACCATGGTCTCTGCCTCTGAGGCAGGACCTTCTAATTCAGGGTCCTTTCAACCATCCAAATTGATACTTTAATACAGGCTCGGAAACCTGTTACCAGAAAAATTTACCATAAGATATGGTGTAAATATTTATATTGGTGCGAATCCAAGAGTTACTCATGGAGTAAGGTTAGGATTCCTAGGATATTGTCTTTTCTACAAGAGGGTTTAGAAAAGGGCTTATCTGCTAGTTCGTTAAAGGGACAGATTTCGGCTCTGTCTATTCTTCTACACAAACGTCTGGCAGAAGTTCCAGATGTTCAGGCTTTTTGTCAGGCTTTGGCTAGGATTAAGCCTGTGTTTTAAGACTGTTGCTCCGCCGTGGAGCTTAAACTTAGTTCTTAACGTTTTGCAAGGTGTTCCATTTGAACCCCTTCATTCCATTGGTATCAAGCTGTTATCTTGGAAAGTTCTGTTTTTGATGGCTATTTCCTCGGCTCGAAGAGTCTCTGAGTTATCTGCCTTACATTGTGATTCTCCTTATCTAATTTTTCATTCAGACAAGGTAGTTCTGCGTACTAAACCTGGGTTCTTACCTAAGGTAGTTTCTAACAGGAATATCAATCAAGAGATTGTTGTTCCATCTTTGTGTCCTAACCCTTCTTCAAAGAAGGAACGACTTTTGCATAATCTGGACGTAGTCCGTGCCCTGAAGTTCTATTTGCAAGCAACTAAGGATTTTCGTCAAACTTCTTCTCTGTTTGTCGTTTACTCTGGACAGAGGAGAGATCAAAAAGCTTCGGCTACCTCTCTCTCCTTTTGGCTTCGTAGCATCATACGTTTAGCCTATGAGACTGCTGGACAGCAGCCTCCTGAAAGAATTACAGCTCATTCCTTTAAGAATGAGGCCTCTGTTGAACAGATTTGCAAGGCTGCAACTTGGTCTTCGCTTCACACTTTTTCGAAATTTTACAAATTTGACACTTTTGCTTCTTCGGAGGCTATTTTTGGGAGAAAGGTTCTTCAGGCAGTGGTTCCTTCCATTTAAAGTTCCTGCCTTGTCCCTCCCATCATCCGTGTACTTTTTGCTTTGGTATTGGTATCCCATAAGTAATGGATGACCCGTGGACTGACTACACTTAACAAGAGAAAACATAATTTATGCTTACCTGATAAATTTATTTCTCTTGTAGTGTAGTCAGTCCACGGCCCGCCCTGTCTTTAAGGCAGGTTTAAATTTTAATTAAACTCCAGTCACCACTGCACCCTATGGTTTCTCCTTTCTCGTCTTGTTTCGGTCGAATGACTGGATATGACATGTGAGGGGAGGAGCTATATAGCAGCTCTGCTTGGGTGATCCTCTTGCAACTTCCTTTTGGGAAGGAGATATAATCCCATAAGTAATGGATGACCCGTGGACTGACTACACTACAAGAGAAATAAATTTATCAGGTAAGCAAAAATTATGTTATTGTTAAGTATCCCAATACTCTTTGCTTCTCCCAGAATCTCATCCAACTTCCTCTTGAAATCGTCAATAGGGTTTTCGTCTTAATATTTCATATGTCTGTTGATCCGATAAGATTCTGTTATATTCTTGATCGTAATCCGTCTTATTTAAGATCACAATGCCCCCGCCCTTGTCCGCTGGTTTAATAACCAGATTGTGGTTTTTTTCGAGGGACTTGATGGTATTTATCTGTTCTCTTGAAAGGTTGTGCTTATGTTTATTCAATTTGTTGTGTTTGATGTCTCTGATCTCATTACAGATCATTGTATCGAAGGTCTCAATTGCATTTCCTTTACTTGCAACCGGAAAGAAATTAGATCTGGGTTTTAGATCTGTGTGCAAGTAAGTGTTATCATTAGTAGTTTGAGTACTTTGGTAAGTATTCCCATGGTGGGATGTGTACATTTCTAATGGAGATTTCATGAAATGTCTCTTAAGTGTCAGTCTCCTGACAAATTCGTTGGCATTAACAAACGTATTGAACTTGTTCAATCCCTTCGATGGGGCGAACGAAAGTCCATAATTCAAAACAGAGTATTCTTTCTCAGTGAGTTCCTTAACACTTAGATTAAATATGCCTTTGGTTGGAGGATTGGTGTTGAGTGAGGGAAGAGTTAATTTATTCTTATTTAGTCTTCTTCCTCCTCTCTTGCCTCTATGGGTTTTCTTTTTTCTGTTGGTGTTTGGAACTCTTCTGGGCATGAATTCTTTCTCTTTGTGGAACCTCTTTCTAAATCTTTGGTTGATTTCTGAGGTATCCCTAAAAAAGAGTGCCCTGATGTTGATGCTTGGTGCTGTTCATTCATGCCTAAATTCAGTACTTTAGTATTTGAGTGTCTTTCACCTTGTTCTGTTTGAGCAGTTATCCTGTGTGTGTGTTTTTGTCTGTTCATGATTCTAAATGATCAGGCTGGGGATAATTTGTATTACTATTGTAGTATCGATTATGCCAATTCCCTCCTCCATTATGTTGATGTGAGTAATTTTGATCAGAGTATCCCTGGTGTCTGTCTTGTCCCCAAAACACATCTGGAGCTTCCCTATGGTTGTCATTATGTCTCCTATTTTGTCTCTGATAGTGACTGTAATGTGGGGGCTCTTGTCTCCTATTGTTAAATTGGTACGAAGAAGAGGTAAATCCTCGATTTGTGTTTCTTACAAAATATTCACCTCTGTGGGATGTGTTATAATATGGTCTCCTATTGTATTGTTGTCTGTTAACTGAAGTCTGATGCCAATAGGATCTATTGTCATTCTCCCAACCCCTTCCCTGTCTATATGGGCGGAATGTTGTTCCCGGGGTTCTGTTATCCATTCTAGTGTGAGAACCCTGGTTCCATCTATTAAATCTAGGTGTGTGATCGGAGTTCCAGGGTATATGGTTCTGCATACGCTCATCCCTAATATAAGGATCATAGTTATCCCTATTCTCATTTCCTGATGGGAGTCTGGGTTTATGTCTCCTCCTTCTATGACTTACTTCTACCCATTCCCCCTCATTGCCAATATCTTTATCTCATTTCTCCAACATAGGTGTGTCCGGTCCACGGCGTCATCCTTACTTGTGGGATATTCTCCTCCCCAACAGGAAATGGCAAAGAGCCCAGCAAAGCTGGTCATATGATCCCTCCTAGGCTCCGCCTACCCCAGTCATTCTCTTTGCCGTTGCACAGGCAACATCTCCACGGAGATGGCTAAGAGTTTTTTGGTGTTTAAATGTAGTTTTATTCTTCAATCAAGTGTTTGTTATTTTAAAATAGTGCTGGTATGTACTATTTACTCTGAAACAGAAAAGAGAAGAAGATTTCTGTTTGTGAGAGGAAGATGATTTTAGCAGACGTTACTAAAATCGATTGCTGTTTCCACACAGGACTGTTGAGATGAAGTAACTTCAGTTGGGGGAAGCAGTTGGCAGACTTTTCTGCCTGAGGTATGATGGCCACATTTCTAACACGACTTGGTAGTGCTGGAAGGCTGTCATTTTCCCTATGGGGACCGGTAAGCCATTTTCTTAGATTAAGTAAAAGAATAAAGGCTTTATAAGGGCTTAAAAAACTGGTAGACATTTTTCTGGGCTAAAACGATTACTTGCTAAGCATATTTGACAGATTATAGCGCTTTATAGTTATTATAATCTTGGGGATTGTTGTTAAAAAACGGCAGGCACTGTATGGACACCTTTTTCAGATGGGGGCCTTCTCTAGTCATAGGCAGAGCCTCATTTTCGCGCCACTAATGCGCAGTTGTTTTTGGAAGGCAAGGCATGCAGATGCATGTGTGAGGAGCTAGGATCCACTGAAAAAGCTTATAGAAGGCGTCATTTGGTATCGTATTCCCCTCTGGGCTTGGTTGGGTCTCAGCAAAGCAGATTCCTGGGACTGTATAGGGGTTAAATGTAAAAACGGCTCCGGTTCCGTTATTTTAAGGGTTAAAGCTTCCAAATTTGGCGTGCAATACTTTTAAGGCTTTAAGACAATGTGGTGAAATTTTGGTGAATTTTGAACAATTGCTTCATACTTTTTCGCATTTTCAGTAATAAAGTGTGTTCTGTTTAAAATTTAAAGTGACAGTAACGGTTTCATTTTAAAACGTTTTTTGTGCTTTGTTGACAAGTTTAAGCCTGTTTAACATGTCTGAACCATCAGATAAACGATGTTCTATATGTATGAATGCCAATGTGTCTCCCCATTTAAATATATGTGATAATTGTGACATGGTGTCCAAACAAAGTAGGGACAATGATGCCACAGATAATAATAGTGCCCAAGATGAGTCTTCAGATGAGGGGAGTAAGCATGGTACTGCATCACCCCCTTCTGTGTCTACACCAGTTTTGCCCACACAAGAGGCCCCTAGTACATCTAGTGCGCCAATACTTATTACTATGCAACAATTAACGGCTGTTATGGATAATTCTATTAAAAATATTTTATCTAAAATGCCTACTTATCAAAGAAAGCGCGATTGCTCTGTTTTAAAATCTGAAGAGCAAGAGGACGCTGATGATAACGCTTCTGACATACCCTCACACCAATCTGAAGGGGCCAGGAGGGAGGTTTTGTCTGAGGGAGAAATTTCAGATTCAGGGAAAATTTCTCAACAAGCTGAACCTGATGTTGTAACATTTAAATTTAAATTAGAACATCTCCGCGCACTGCTTAAGGAGGTATTATCTACTCTGGATGATTGTGACAATTTGGTCATTCCAGAGAAATTATGTAAGATGGACAAGTTCCTAGAGGTTCCGGTGCCCCCCGATGTTTTTCCTATACCCAAGCGGGTGGCGGACATAGTAAACAAGGAATGGGAAAGGCCCGGCATACCTTTTGTGCCTCCCCCTATATTTAAGAAATTATTTCCTATAGTCGACCCCAGAAAGGACTTATGGCAGACAGTCCCTAAGGTCGAGGGGGCGGTCTCTACTCTAAACAAACGCACTACTATTCCCATAGAAGATAGTTGTGCTTTTAAAGATCCTATGGATAAAAAATTAGAGGGTTTGCTTAAAAGAATGTTTGTTCAGCAAGGTTACCTTCTTCAACCAATTTCATGCATTGTTCCTGTCACTACGGCAGCGTGTTTCTGGTTCGAAGAACTAGAAAAGTCGCTCGATAAGGAATCTTTGTATGAGGAGATTATGGACAGAGTTCATGCACTCAAATTGGCTAACTCTTTTATTCTAGATGCCGCTTTGCAATTAGCGAGATTAGCGGCGAAAAATTCAGGGTTTGCTATGGTGGCGCGCAGAGCGCTCTGGCTAAAGTCTTGGTCAGCGGATGTGTCTTCCAAGACAAAATTGCTTAACATCCCTTTCAAGGGCAAAACACTGTTTGGTCCTGATTTGAAAGAGATTATTTCAGACATCACCGGAGGAAAGGGCCACGCCCTTCCTCAGGATAGGTCTTTTAAGGCTAGTAATAAGCCTAATTTTCGTCCCTTTCGCAGAAACGGACCAGCCTCTGCTTCTACATCCTCTAAGCAAGAGGGTAATACTTCTCAACCCAAACCATCCTGGAGACCGATGCAAGGCTGGAACAAGGGTAAGCAGGCCAAGAAGCCCGCCACTGCTACCAAAACAGCATGAAGGGATGGCCCCCGATCCGGGACTGGATCTGGTGGGGGGCAGACTTTCTCTCTTTGCTCAGGCCTGGGCAAGAGATGTTCAGGATCCTTGGGCACTAGAAATAGTTTCTCAAGGTTATCTCCTGGAATTCAAGGAACTACCCCCAAGGGGAAGGTTCCACAGGTCTCAATTATCTTCAAACCAAATAAAAAGACAGGCATTCTTACATTGTGTAGAAGACCTGTTAAGGAGGGGAGTAATTCATCCAGTTCCAATAAGAGAACAAGGGATGGGATTTTACTCCAACCTGTTCATAGTTCCCAAAAAAGAGGGAACGTTCAGACCAATTCTAGATCTCAAGATCCTAAACAAATTTCTCAGGGTTCCATCATTCAAAATGGAAACCATTCGAACGATCCTTCCTACCATCCAGGAATCTGGTTTCTCTCCAACTGACTGCTTGGAGATTGAACGCTTGATTTTATCAAAGCGTGGGTTTTCAGATTCTGTAATTGATACTCTGATTCAGGCTAGAAAGCCTGTGACTAGAAAAATTTACCATAAGATATGGAAAAAATATATCTGTTGGTGTGAATCTAAAGGATTCCCGTGGAACAAGATAAAAATTCCTAGGATTTTATCCTTTCTACAAGAGGGTTTGGAGAAGGGATTATCTGCAAGTTCTCTGAAGGGACAGATTTCTGCGTTATCTGTTTTACTTCACAAAAGGCTGGCAGCTGTGCCAGACGTTCAAGCGTTTGTTCAGGCTCTGGTTAGAATCAAGCCTGTTTACAGACCTTTGACTCCTCCCTGGAGTCTTAATCTGGTTCTTTCAGTTCTTCAAGGGGTTCCGTTTGAACCCTTACATTCCGTAGATATTAAGTTATTATCTTGGAAAGTTCTGTTTTTGGTTGCAATTTCTTCTGCTAGAAGAGTTTCTGAGTTATCTGCTCTGCAGTGTTCTCCGCCCTATCTGGTGTTCCATGCAGATAAGGTGGTTTTGCGTACTAAGCCTGGTTTTCTTCCGAAAGTTGTTTCCAACAAAAATATTAACCAGGAGATAGTTGTACCTTCTTTGTGTCCGAATCCAGTTTCAAAGAAGGAACGTTTGTTACACAATTTGGACGTAGTCCGTGCTCTAAAATTCTATTTAGAGGCCACTAAAGATTTCAGACAAACTTCTTCTTTGTTTGTTGTTTATTCTGGTAAAAGGAGAGGTCAAAAAGCAACTTCTATCTCTCTTTCTTTTTGGCTTAAAAGCATTATCCGTTTGGCATATGAGACTGCCGGACGGCAGCCTCCTGAAAGAATCACAGCTCACTCCACTAGGGCTGTGGCTTCCACTTGGGCCTTCAAGAACGAGGCTTCTGTTGACCAGATATGTAAGGCAGCGACTTGGTCTTCACTGCACACTTTTGCCAAATTTTACAAATTTGATACTTTTGCTTCTTCAGAGGCTATTTTTGGGAGAAAGGTTTTGCAAGCCGTGGTGCCTTCCATTTAGGTGACCTGATTTGCTCCCTCCCTTCATCCGTGTCCTAAAGCTTTGGTATTGGTTCCCACAAGTAAGGATGACGCCGTGGACCGGACACACCTATGTTGGAGAAAACAGAATTTATGCTTACCTGATAAATTACTTTCTCCAACAGTGTGTCCGGTCCACGGCCCGCCCTGGTTTTTTTAATCAGGTCTGATGAATTATTTTCTCTAACTACAGTCACCACGGTATCATATGGTTTCTCCTATGCATATTTCCTCCTGTACGTCGGTCGAATGACTGGGGTAGGCGGAGCCTAGGAGGGATCATATGACCAGCTTTGCTGGGCTCTTTGCCATTTCCTGTTGGGGAGGAGAATATCCCACAAGTAAGGATGACGCCATGGACCGGACACACCGTTGGAGAAAGTAATTTATCAGGTAAGCATAAATTCTGTTTTTCATTTATTTGGATATGTGTGTCATCTATTAATTGTGGATTCGCCTGATCTTTGATATTCTTAATCATTTCAAGAGGGAGTTGGATGAGATTCTGGGAGAAGCAAAGAGTATTGGGATACTTAACGATAAGGAGTTTAAATACATAAGTATTAAACACCCCATAACCCCAGTATTTTACTACCTCCCAAAGTCCATAAATCCCTTGAAAAACCTCCCGGTCGACCAATAATTTCAAGGATAGGGGGTCTGTCAAGTAATGTATCCGAATATGTAGACAGAAAGTTACAGAAATATGTAACCCAGTTGCCATCATATCTGAGGGACTCAACCCAGATACTAAACATACTGGAAGGTATAGAATGGACAGATGACTATACACTTGTCACATGCGACGTCACGTCTCTTTACACCAGTATACCCCATGAAGGTGGTATAGAGGCAGTGGACTTCTTTTTGAAGAAAGACTCTGAGTTACCTGAACTACAAAGAGATTTTATCCTCGATGGGATACGATTTATTCTGACCCACAACTATTTCTCTTACATTGGTGTATCCGGTCCACGGCTTCATCCTTACTTGTGGGGATATTCTCAATCCCTACAGGAAGTGGCAAAGAGAGCACACAGCAGAGCTGTCCATATAGCTCCCCTCAGGCTCCGCCCCCCCAGTCATTCTCTTTACCGCTCTAACAAGTAGCATCTCCACGGGAGGGTAAAGAGTTTGTGGTGTTAGATTTGTAGTTTTTATTTCTTCAATCAAAAGTTTGTTATTTTAAAATAGTGCCGGTTTGTACTATTTACTCTGAGGCAGAAAGTGATGAAGATTTCTGCTGAGAGGAATATGATTTTAGCACCCGTAACTAAAATCTATTGCTGTTCCCACGCAGGACTGTTGAGTACCGGAGAACTTCACTTGGGGGGAACAGTTTGCAGGCTTAACTGCTTCAGGTATGATCAGTATTTTTTTCTAACAAGACCCAGTAATGCTAGAAGACTGACAGGAATCCCCATGAGGGAAGGTAAGCCATTTTCTGAGACTCAGTATAGAAGGATGGCTTAGGTTAAGGGCTTAAATACTGGTTGACACTGTTTTGGGCTAAATCGATTGCTTTATTAGCATGATTTCATATTGAATCTAGTGTTTTTAGACTTGTAAAACACTTTCTGTTTTTTTTTTTATTCGCCTGGCATTTTATTAGACACCTAATCTATCTCAGAAGGCCACATCACTCCGGAATGAAGAGGGAGGGGGCCTCATTTTCGCGCCTCAGTTGCGCAGTTGTTTTACTAGGCAGTTCATGCAGCTTCACGTGTAGAGTCCAGAGACTTCAGGGAGGACTTCAGAGAGGCTTATTTTCATCTTCAAATAATCCCTAAGGAAGGTAAAAGCCACAGTAGAGACTGTGGCATCGTGCTGTAGTGTTTGCAACCGGTTGACTGCTTCTTTTAGCTCCGGTTTGTGCAATAAGGGGTTAATTGATTTGAAAATTTGTGTGCAATCATTTCAAAGCATTAGGATAATGTGGTGAAAATTTCATTAAGATCGGATGTTTTTTTGATGTTTTGCTAAAAAATTGTTTTTTTATTATTTAAAGACACAGTAAAGTTTTTTCAAAAAGTATTTTTTCCTGCATTGTAGTGCTGTCTAAGTCTGTCAAACATGTCTGAGCCTTCAGATAGACCTTGTTCTTTGTGTTTAAAAGCCATGGCGGTACCCCCATTGCATTTGTGTTTAAAGTGTGCTATAGCGTCTAAGCATTTTAAGGACCATGCAATGACACTTAAAAATGTAGCCCTAGATGATTCTTTAGCAGAAGGTATTGAGGATAGTACTCTTTCCTCTCCTCTTGTGTCGACACCAGTTATGCCCGCGCAAGCGATGCCCAGTACCTCTAGCGCATCGATCCCTATTACTTTGCAACACTTAGCAGCAGTAATGGATAATTCTCTTGCAGCATTTTTATCCAAACTGCCAGCATTTCCAAGGAAGCGCGATAGCTCAGTTTTAAATATAGAAAATGAGCAATCGGACACATTGGATAATTTATCTGTAGTGCCCTCACAACAATCTGACTTGGCGGTGAGGGATGGCCTGTCTGAGGGAGAAATTTCTGACACAGGAAAAGTTTCTCAGCAGGCAGAGCCAGATACCATAGCAGTTAAATTTAAGCTAGAACACCTCCGCGCCCTGCTTAAGGAGGTCTTAGCTACGCTAGATGATTGTGACCCCTTGGTGGTCCCAGAAAAATTGTGTAAAATGGACAAATTCTTAGAGGTCCCGGTACACGCTGAGGCGTTTCCGATCCCTAAGAGGGTGGCGGATATTGTGACTAGGGAGTGGGAGAGACCAGGTGTACCCTTCGTTCCCCCTCCTATATTTAAGAAAATGTTCCCCATAGTTGACACTAGACGGGACGCGTGGCAGATGGTCCCTAAGGTAGAGGGGGCAGTTTCAACACTAGCCAAGCGCACGACTATACCAATAGAAGACAGTTGCGCTTTCAAAGATCCTATGGATAAAAATTAGAAGGTTTACTTAAGAGAATATTTGTTCAACAAGGTTTCCTTCTTCAACCAATTTCTTGCATTATTCCTGTAACCACTGCAGCGACTTTTTGGTTTGAGGAACTGGAAAACTCACTCCAGAAGGAGACTTCTTATGATGAAGTCATGGATAGAATTCATGCCCTGAAGCTGGCTAATTCTTTCATCACAGATGCCGCTTTTCAGTTAGCTAAATTAGCGGCGAAAAATTCTGGTTTTGCCATCGTGGCGCGCAGAGCGCTTTGGCTAAAATCATGGTCGGCGGACGTGTCGTCCAAAACAAAATTGCTTAATATTCCTTTCAAGGGTAAGACCCTATTCGGGCCAGAGTTGAAAGAGATTATTTCAGATATCACTGGGGGAAAGGGCCATGCCCTTCCACAAGATAGACCCTTCAAAGCTAAAAACAAGGCCAATTTTCGTTCCTTTCGCAATTTCAGGAACGGACCTGCTTCAACCTCTACAGCCACTAAGCAAGAGGGTAACGCTTCCCAGCCCAAACCAACATGGAAACCTTTGCAGGGCTGGAACAAGGGTAAACAGGCCAAGAAGCCTGCTGCTGCTACCAAGACAGCATGAAAGGGTAGCCCCCGATCCGGGACCGGATCTAGTAGGGGGCAGACTTTCTCTCTTTGCTCAGGCTTGGGCAAGAGATGTTCCAGATCCCTGGGCATTAGAAATTGTTGCTCAGGGGTACCTTCTAGAATTCAAGGACTCTCCTCCAAGCCTCCAAGGGGAAGGTTCCACATCTCTCGCTTGTCTTTAGACCAGACAAAGAGACAGGCGTTCTTACACTGCGTAGAAGATCTTCTAAAGATGGGAGTGATACACCCAGTTTCAACCGCAGAACAAGGACTGGGTTTTTACTCAAACCTGTTTGTAGTTCCCAAAAAGGAAGGAACTTTCAGGCCAATCCTGGATTTAAAAATCCTAAACAAATTCCTCAGAGTTCCATCATTCAAGATGGAAACCATTCGGACAATCTTACCGATGATCCAGGAAGGTCAATATATGACTACCTTGGATTTAAAGGATGCGTACCTGCATATTCCTATCCACAAAGATCACCATCAGTTCCTAAGGTTCGCCTTTCTGGACAAGCATTACCAGTTCGTGGCTCTTCCCTTCGGGTTGGCCACTGCTCCCAGAATTTTCACAAAGGTGCTAGGGTCCCTTCTAGCGGTACTAAGACCGCGGGGCATTGCAGTAGCACATTACCTAGACGACATCTTAATATAAGTGTCGTCCTTTCACAGAGCAAAGGCTCATACGGACATTGTTCTGGACTTTCTAAGGTCTAACGGGTGGAAGGTGAACGTAGAAAAAAGTTCTCTGTCCCCGTTCACAAGGGTTCCCTTCCTGGGAACAATGATAGACTCGGTAGAAATGAAAATCTTTCTGACGGAGGTCAGGAAGTCAAAACTTTCGAATACTTGTCGAGTTCTTCATGCCATTCCTCAGCCTTCTGTGGCTCAGAGCATGGAGGTAATAGGTCTAATGGTTGCGGCAATGGATGTAGTCCCTTTTGCCCAAATTCATCTAAGACCACTGCAACTGTGCTCAAACAGTGGAATGGGGATTATGCAGATTTGTCTCCCCAGATACAAATGGACCAGAAAACCAGAGACTCACTCCTCTGGTGGTTGTCTCAGGATCACCTATCTCAGGGAATGAGTTTCCGCAGACCGGAGTGGATCATTGTCACGACCGACGCCAGTCTCAGGCTGGGGTGCGGTCTGGGACTCCCTGAAAGCTCAGGGTCTATGGTCTCGGGAAGAATCTCTTCTCCCGATAAACATTTTGGAATTGAGAGCGATATTCAATGCGCTCCAGACCTGGCCTCAGCTAGCGGAGGCCAAATTCATCAGATTTCAGTCGGACAACATCACGACTGTAGCGTACATCAATCATCAGGGAGGAACAAAGAGTTCCCTGGTGATGAGGGAGGTATCCAAGATCAGCAAATGGGCAGATGATCACTCCTGCCATCTATCCGCAATTCACATCCCAGGAGTAGACAACTGGGAGGCGGATTATCTGAGTCATCAGACTTTCCATCCGGGGGAGTGGGAACTCCACCCGGAGGTTTTTGCCCAGCTAACCCAACTATGGGGCATTCCAGAACTGGATCTGATGGCATCCCGCCAGAACTCCAAAGTTCCCCGTTACGGGTCCAGGGATCCCAAGGCGACATTGATAGATGCCTTAGTGGCGCCTTGGTCATTCAATCTAGCTTATGTCTTTCCACCGTTTCCTCTTCTCCCTCGGCAAGTAGCCAGAATCAAGCAGGAGAAGGCTTCGGTAATTCTGATAGCTCCTGCGTGGCCACGCAGGACTTGGTATGCAGACCTGGTGGATATGTCATCGGCTCCACCATGGAAGCTACCTTTGAGGCAGGACCTTCTAATCCAAGGTCCATTCAAGCATCCAAACCTAGTTTCTCTGCAACTGACTGCTTGGAGATTGAACGCTTAATTCTAGCTAAGCGTGGGTTCTTTGAATCAGTTATAGATACTCTGATCCAGGCTAGAAAACCTGTTACCAGGAGAATTTACCATAAGATATGGCGGAAATATCTTTGTTGGTGCGAATCCAAGGGTTACTCGTGGAGTAAGATTAGGATTCCAAGGTTATTATCTTTTCTCCAAGAAGGATTGGAGAAAGGGTTGTCAGCTAGTTCCTTAAAGGGACAGATATCTGCTCTGTCTATTCTGTTGCACAAGCGTCTGGCAGCTGTGCCAGATGTTCAGGCGTTTGTACAGGCCTTAGTTAGGATCAAGCCTGTCTACAGACCTGTGGCTCCTCCATGGAGTCTAAATTTAGTTCTTTCAGTTCTTCAAGGGGTTCCGTTTGAACCTCTACATTCCATAGATATTAAGTTACTATCTTGGAAAGTTTTGTTTTTGGTTGCTATTTCTTCTGCTCGAAGAGTTTCTGAATTGTCTGCTTTGCAGTGTAACTCACCCTATCTGGTGTTCCATACAGATAAGGTTGTTTTGTGTACCAAGCCTGGTTTTCTTCCAAAAGTGGTTTCCAATAAGAATATTAACCAGGAAATAGTTCTTCCTTCTCTGTGTCCTAATCCAGTTTCTAAAAAGGAACGTCTGTTACACAATCTTGATGTGGTTCGTGCTTTAAAGTTCTATCTAAAAGCAACTAAAGATTTCAGACAAACATCATCCTTGTTTGTTGTCTATTCTGGCAAGAGGAGAGGTCAAAAAGCGACTGCTACCTCTCTGTCTTTCTGGCTGAAAAGCATCATCCGGTTGGCTTATGAGACTGCTGGAAGGCAGCCCCCTGGACGAATTACAGCTCATTCCACTAGAGCTGTGGCTTCCACATGGGCTTTCAAGAATGAGGCTTCTGTTGAACAGATTTTTAAAGCAGCGACTTGGTCTTCACTGCATACATTTGCCAAATTTTACAAATTCGATACTTTTGCTTCTTCGGAGGCTATTTTTGGGAGAAAGGTTTTGCAAGCAGTGGTGCCTTCTGTTTAGGTTACCTGACTTGTTCCCTCCCTTCATCCGTGTCCTAAAGCTTTGGTATTGGTTCCCACAAGTAAGGATGAAGCCGTGGACCGGATACACCAATGTAAGAGAAAACAGAATTTATGCTTACCTGATAAATTTCTTTCTCTTACGGTGTATCCGGTCCACGGCCCGCCCTGGCAATTAAGTCAGGTTTACATTTATTTTTGTAAAACTACAGTCACCACTGCACCCTATGGTTCTCCTTTTTCTCCTAACCGTCGGTCGAATGACTGGGGGGGCGGAGCCTGAGGGGAGCTATATGGACAGCTCTGCTGTGTGCTCTCTTTGCCACTTCCTGTAGGGATTGAGAATATCCCCACAAGTAAGGATGAAGTCGTGGACCGGATACACCGTAAGAGAAAGAAATTTATCAGGTAAGCATAAATTCTGTTTTTAATAATAATGGAGTATTTTATAAGCAAATATGTGGTACAGCCATGGGGACCAGGTGCGCCTAGCTATGCTAATTTGTATATGGGCTATTGGGAACTCATTTTTTGGGAATCATGCCCAGCTAGCTAGCGCGGACCTGGTCCTCTACAACAGGTATATAGATGACATCATTATGATATGGAAGGGCTCCATAGAGGACTTGGAGCACACCATAAGAGTCATGAACAACAATACCCATAACCTTAAATTTACATATGAAATGAGCAACAAAGCAATTACCTTTCTGGATCTTAAGATTGAGATTAATAATGGCAGATTGGAGATGTCCACTTTCTTTAAGGAAGTGGACTGTAACAATTATATTCATAAAGAAAGTTGTCATCTTAATTGATGGAAGTCAAATATACCTAAAGGACAACTATTAAGGCTGAAGAAAAATTGTTCTGACTCCAACAAGTGGGAAGAACAAGCCATCACCCTCAAAGAAAGATTCTTAGAAAGGGGTTATGACGAAGATACCCTAGATAAAGATATAGAAGAAGTCAGGAAAAGAGACAGGAAGGATCTCCTAGTATATTAACCAAAGAAAGTAAACAATAATCTCGGAAAAGATCAACTCACTATTCATTTTATTACAGAATTCAGTGAGAACAGACAAATTGTGGAAAAGATTATAGAAAAGCACTGGTCACTTTTAAAAAATGACGAGATAATAAGAGATAAGCTAACACCCCGACCGATTTTCATATATAAAAAAACAGAGAATTTGAAGAACAAACTGTCACCCAGTATACTGAGAAAGATACCTAACAAGACCAAAGATGTATTTGGCAAAGAAATCAGGGGATTCTTTCCATGTTTGAACTGCAAGGCTTGTCAGAGGGGGATAAAGACAAAAGATTTTGTCTCATACAACACGCAAGTAAAGTATAGGATCAGTGACCTCATAAGGTGTAGTAGCAGAGGAGTTCTCTATTTAATATGGTGCAGTTGTGGTCTTCAGTACATAGGACAGATGTCCAGATTCCTGAAAGACAGAGGCCTAGATTTAGAGTTGGGGCGGTAGGGTCCTAACGCTGGTTTTTACCGCCCGCTGGTATTTGGAGTCAGTCAGGAAAGGGTCTAACGCTCACTTTACAGCCGCGACTTTTCCATACCGCAGATCCCCCTACGCCATTTGCGTATCCTATCTTTTCAATGGGATCTTTCTAACGCCAGTATTTAGAGTCTTGGCTGAAATGAGCGTTAGAAATCTAACGACAAAACTCCAG
Source organism: Bombina bombina (assembly GCF_027579735.1). Taxonomy (NCBI): domain Eukaryota; kingdom Metazoa; phylum Chordata; class Amphibia; order Anura; family Bombinatoridae; genus Bombina; species Bombina bombina. The sequence goes on along the minus strand of NC_069510.1, from coordinate 80,087,962 downwards.
CCGCAGAAAAAAGTCAGTAGTTAAGAGCTTTCTGGGCTAACGCCGGTTTATAAAGCTCTTAACTACTGTGCTCTAAAGTACACTAACACCCATAAACTACCTATGTACCCCTAAACCGAGGTCCCCCCACATCGCCGCCACTCTATTAAAATGTTTTAACCCCTAATCTGCCGCTCCTTACACCGCCGCCAGCTACGTTATCCCTATGTACCCCTAATCTGCTACCCCTAACACCGCCGACCCCTATATTATATTTATTAACCCCTAATCTGCCGCCCCCGCTATCGCTGACACCTGCATATTTTTTTAACCCCTAATCTGCCGCTCCGTATACCGCCGCCAGCTACATTATCCCTATGTACCCCTAATCTGCTGCCCCTAACATCGCCGACCCCTATATTATATTTATTAACCCCTAATCTGCCGCCCCCAACGTCGCCTCCACCTACCTACAATTATTAACCCCTAATCTGCCGACCGGATCTCACCGCTACTATAATAAATGTATTAACCCCTAAAGCTAAGTCTAACCCTAACCCTAACACCCCCCTAAATTAAATATAATTTAAATCGAAATAAATTAAAAAACTAAATAAATTAACTCTTATTAAATAAATTATTCCTATTTAAAGCTAAATACTTACCTGTAAAATAAACCCTAATATAGCTACAATATAAATAATAATTATATTGTAGCTATTTTAGGATTAATTTTTATTTTACAGGCAACTTTGTAATTATTTTAACCAGGTACAATAGCTATTAAATAGTTAATAACTATTAAATAGTTACCTAGTTAAAATAATTACAAAATTACCTGTAAAATAAATCCTAACCTATGTTACAATTAAACCTAACACTACACTATCAATAAATTAATTAAATACAATACCTACAATTATCTACAATTAAACCTAACACTACACTATCAATAAATAAATTAAATAAACTACCTACAATTATCTACAATTATACCTAACACTACACTATCAATAAATACATTAAATTAAATACCTACAAATAAATACAATGAAATTAACTAACTAAAGTACAGAAAATAAAAAAGCTAAGTTACAAAAAATAAAAAAATATTTACAAACATTAGAAAAATATTACAACAATTTTAAACTAATTACACCTACTCTAAGCCCCCTAATAAAATAACAAAGACCCCCAAAATAAAAAAATGCCCTACCCTATTCTACATTAAAAAAGTTCAAAGCTCTTTTACCTTACCAGCCCTGAAAAGGGCCCTTTGCGGGGCATGCCCCAAAGAATTCAGCTCTTTTGCCTGTAAAAAAAACACATACAATACCCCCCCCAACATTACAACCCACCACCCACATACCCCTAATCTAACCCAAACCCCCCTTAAATAAACCTAACACTAAGCCCCTGAAGATCTTCCTACCTTATCTTCACCTCGCCGGGTATCACACCGATCCGTCCTGGCTCCGATGTCTTGATCCAAGCCCAAGCGGGGGGCTGAAGATGTCCATGATCCGGCTGAAGTCTTAATCCAAGCGGGAGCTGAAGAGGTCCATGATCCGGCTGAAGTCTTCTATCAACGGCATCTTCAATCTTCTTTCTTCCGGAGTCATCATCTTCCAGCCGACGCGGATCCAACCTCTTCTACCGACGCCTACTCGCCGAATGACGGTTCCTTTAAATGACGTCATCCAAGATGGCGTCCGTCGAATTCCGATTGGCTGATAGGATTCTATCAGCCAATCGGAATTAAGGTAGGAAAATTCAGATTGGCTGACGGGAGCTCGCATTCTATTGGCTGATCGGAACAGCCAATAGAATGCGAGCTCAATCTGATTGGCTGATCAGATCAGCCAATCGGATTGAATTTGATTCTGATTGGCTGATTCCATCAGCCAATCAGAATTTTCCTACCTTAATTCCGATTGGCTGATAGAATCCTATCAGCCAATCGGAATTCGACGGACGCCATCTTGGATGACGTCATTTAAAGGAACCGTCATTCGGCGAGTAGGCGTCGGTAGAAGAGGTTGGATCCGCGTCGGCTGGAAGATGATGGCTCCGGAAGAAAGAAGATTGAAGATGCCGTTGATAGAAGACTTCAGTCGGATCATGGACCTCTTCAGCTCCCGCTTGGATGAAGACTTCAGCCGGATCATGGACATCTTCAGCCCCCCGCTTGGGCTTGGATCAAGACATCGGAGGCAGGACGGATCGGTGTGATACCCGGCGAGGTGAAGATAAGGTAGGAAGATCTTCAGGGGCTTAGTGTTTATATAAGGGGGGTTTGGGTTAGATTAGGGGTATGTGGGTGGTTGGTTGTAATGTTGGGGGGGGGGTATTGTATCTGTTTTTTTTACAGGCAAAAGAGCTGAATTCTTTGGGGCATGCCCCGCAAAGGGCCCTTTTCAGGGCTGGTAAGGTAAAAGAGTTTTGAACTTTTTAAATTTAGAATAGGGTAGGGCATTTTTTTATTTTGGGGGTCTTTGTTATTTTATTAGGGGGGTTAGAGTAGGTGTAATTAGTTTAAAATTGTTGTAATATTTTTCTAATGTTTGTAAATATTTTTTTATTTTTTGTAACTTAGCTTTTTCATTTTTTGTACTTTAGTTAGTTTATTTCATTGTATTTATTTGTAGGTATTTAATTTAATTTATTTATTGATAGTGTAGTGTTAGGTTTAATTGTATTTATTTGTAGGTATTTTATTTAATTTATTTATTGATAGTGTAGTGTTAGGTTTAATTGTAGATAATTGTAGGTATTGTATTTAATTAATTTATTGATAGTGTAGTGTTAGGTTTAATTGTAACTTAGGTAAGGATTTATTTTACAGGTAATTTTGTAATTATTTTAACTAGGTAGCTATTAAATAGTTATTAACTATTTAATAGCTATTGTACCTGGTTAAAATAAATACAAAGTTGCCTGTAAAATAAATATTAATCCTAAAATAGCTACAATATAATTATAATTTATATTGTAGCTATATTAGGGTTTATTTTACAGGTAAGTATTTAGCTTTAAATAGGAATAATTTATTTAATAAGAGTTAATTTATTTCGTTAGATTTAAATTATATTTAAGTTAGGGGGGTGTTAGTGTTAGGGTTAGACTTAGCTTTAGGGGTTAATACATTTATTATAGTAGCGGTGAGCTCCGGTCGGCAGATTAGGGGTTAATTATTGTAGGTAGCTGGCGGCGACGTTGTGGGGGGCAGATTAGGGGTTAATAAATATAATATAGGGGTCGGCGGTGTTAGGGGCAGCAGATTAGGGGTACATAACTATAATGTATGTTGCGGCGGTGTACGGAGCGGCAGATTAAGGGTTAATAATAATATGCAGGTGTCAGCGATAGCGGGGGCGGCAGATTAGGGGTTAATAAATATAACATAGTGGTCGGCGATGTTAGGGGTACATAGGGATAACGTAGCTGGCGGCGGTGTATGGAGCGGCAGATTATGATAATAATATGCAGGGGTCAGCGATAGCGGGGGGGCAGATTAGGGGTTAATAAGTGTAAGGTTAGGGGTGTTTAGACTCGGGGTACATGTTAGGGAGTTAGGTGCAGACGTAGGAAGTGTTTCCCCATATGAAACAATGTAGCTGCGTTAGGAGCTGAACGCTGCTTTTTTGCAGGTGTTAGGTTTTTTTTCAGCTCAAACAGCCGCATTGTTTCCTATGGGGGAATCGTGCACGAGCACGTTTTTGAAGCTGGCCGCGTCCGTAAGCACCGCTGGTATCGAGAGTTGCAGTGGCGGTAAATATGCTATACGCTCCCTTTTTGGAGCCTAACACAGCCCTTCTGTGAGCTCTAAATACCAGCGGTATTTAAAAGGTGCGGGAGAAAAAAAGCATGCGTAGCTAACGCACCCCTTTGGCCGCAGAACTCTAAATCTAGCCGAGAATTAGGGAACACTTACTAAAGATTAAACACAAAAGTACTGAGACTGCACTATATAGACATTTCACTAACTACCACCAAGCCAACCAAAAAGATTTTAACTATATAGGTATCCAAATAGTGACACCCAATTGGAGAGGAGGGGATTACGAGAAACGTCTACTAACTGCAGAATCCAAATGGATTTTTAACGTAGACTGTATATACCCTAGGGGTTTAAATAATAGAGAAGATCTCTCACACCTATTAAGTCTCAAATAATTATGGATACTCTAGTCTGTATAAGAGGACATTTAACAAGTCTGCATGTATTTTCATACTAGCTCATTTAGTGATTTGCCCCTTTAATCAGAACTATGAAGATTGAGTTAATTGTTTATTATTATAGGCTATATAGGGTCCCCTATCCCACATTATCATATCCCTTCCCCAATTATACAGATATTAGTTTAGTACTCTAAGGATGTATCTCCCCATATTTATTGCCCTATATTATCCACAGATCCACGTCGTATTTTTTAAGAATTTTTATATATATATATTTTTATATATATATTTTTCATACTTTTGCCATATTTCAGCCTACTCTGATTTAGATTTAAAGTTAGTGAGTTTAAGTATAAGATTTAGAATCCCTTGACTATAGGGTTACCCTTAAGATGCGTTAGAATGTATTTAGACCCTTGCCTTTACAAATTTCGTCTAATTATAACTAACCAATTAATTTTATATAAATTTATATAATTTTGTATTTTATATAATTTTTTATATAATTTTTTATGTAATCTCATACAGTTTTAAAATTTTAAAACAATCGGAATGGATTATTACTTATTCTCCTTAATCCAGGGGTGTATTAAGGCATAGGCCAACAAGGCCGGTGCCTAGGGCAGCAGATTTTTAAGAGGCAGCAGAATTTTGAGTCCCTATGACCACTCTACTGAACTCAGGGCCGGGTGGCTAAATCAACCAATTACTAATTACTTAAATGGCTGGCCCGGCTATTGCTATCCTATGGGATTGTATGTGGGTGCGCATGACGTGGTGACAGTGGAGGCGGAGCTCACTTTCGCAGCCTGGCCTGAGAGGGAATGCGGTATTCTTCCTGGCTCCACCGCGTGATTGAGACTCACACAGACTACACAGTGCAGTGTGCACTACAACGTGACCACTGTGAAACAGCATATGCCTTTCTCCCTTCAATACATCTTCATTAGGCATTAAAATACTTAAAGGGACACTGAACCCACATTTTTTCTTTTGTGATTCAGACAGAGCATGACATTTTAAGCAACTTTCTAATTTACTCCTATTATTAAATTTCCTTCATTCTCTTTGTATCTTTATTTGAAATGCAAGAATGTAAGTTTAGATGCCGGCCCATTTTTGGTGAACAACCTGGGTTGTCCTTGCTGATTGGTGGATAAATTCATCCACCAATCAAAAAGTGCTGTCCAGAGTACTAAACCAAAAAAAAAAGCTTAGATGCCTTCTTTTTCAAATAAAGATAGCAAGAGAACAAAGAAAAAATGATAATAGGAGTAAATTAGAAAGTTGCTTAAAATTGCATGCTCTATCTGAATCACAAAAGAAAATTTTTTGGGTTCAGTGTCCCTTTAAACGGATTAGTCACTAGATACTTGTACATTTACTGTTTGTCTATCTGTCATACATGCAAAGAAAAAGTACTTTTAAAGGCCAGTTTGTATATTCATTACATATTTATCCAAGCAGATATTTTGCTTAAATAACTGTCAATCACCAAAGAAGATGTTTAAGGTTAAACAACTACCTACTGACAAACTATCATACAGTGAAGGATATTTTTTTCTGATATAAACATTTAATCATCTGACTTGCAAAATAATGTCTTAAAAAAAAAAATATATATATATATATATATGTGTGTGTGTGTGTGTGTGTGACCAGAGTGAATGCAAGCCCTGGTGAACATCTACTTAAAAAGACATTATTTTTTTAATTTTTTACACCCTGCCCCAAAAATATTATGTCTAAAAAAGGCCTTAAACCTGGGGTGCGGTGGGGGGGGGGGGGGGCAGCAGAATTTTGAGTGCCTAGGGCAGCACAAAACCTAAATACGCCCCTGCCTTAATCTGAAGGTATTGTAACTCCATCTACATCGCTATTTTATAACATCATAAATTATATAATTTTTAACATACATCTTTTAGACATTATCGGTTATGTATTTTAAGATAGCTTATATCTATAATTGTTTATGAATTTTATTCTGTCTTTTATATCAATCCTATTCGGAAATGAATCACAAGATTGTATAAATCTAGATCACACCGTTGTTCCTAATGAAGCGAGCATGTGCCACTAACCGCTATTATGAGAAACCGGAAGGAGCGGAATGATCTATTAATATTGAAACCGGAAATGACATAGCGATATTAAAACCGGAAGTGACGTAGAACATAATTACGTCACTTCCGGTTTTACACTCCCAAAGATAACAACGGAACGACTCTTATTGTCAGTGATTATTACAACTGTCATAATATTGAAAACAACTTATACAAAGCACCTTTCTCTTGTTAAGTGTAGTCAGTCCACGGGTCATCCATTACTTATGGAATATATCTCTTCCTAACAGGAAGCTGCAAGAGGATCACCCAAGCAGAGCTGCTATATAGCTCCTCCCCTCACATGTCATATTCAGTCATTCTCTTGCAGCCTAACTAAAGATAGGTCGCTGTGAGAGGTCTGTGGTGTTTTTTAACTTAGTTTATTTCTACAATCAAAAGTTTGTTATTTTAAATGGCACCGGAGTGTGCTATTTGTTCTCAGGCAGCATTAGAAGAAGAATCTGCCTGCGTTTTCTATGATCTTAGCAGACGTAACTAAGATCCACTGGCTGTTCTCATCTGAGGAGTGAGGTAACTTTAGAAAAGGGGAATAGCATGCAGGGCCCCCCTGCAAATGAGGTATGTGCAGTAAATTATTTTTCTGAGGAATGGAATTGACTGAGAAAATACTGCTGATACCAATGTAAAGTAAGTTCAGCCTTAAATGCAGTGATAGCGACTGGTATTAGGCTGATGAGTGTGTGTACACTGAATGTATTTGTCTAAGGAATGGAATTGACTCTGAAAATACTGTTAATACTGAAATAATGTATGAGCCTTAACTGCAGTAAAAGCGACTGGTAGCAGGCTTATTAATAACAATTCATAACTTTTCAAATGTATGTTTAAAACGTTTACTGGCATGTTAATCGTTTTTTGTGAGGTACTTGGTGATAAAACTTATTGGGGCATGATTTTTACCACATGGCCATCTTTGTTTTCTGCATAGAAACAGTTATCTGAGCTTCCCCACTGTTGTAATATGAGTGGGAGGGGCCTATTTTAGCGCTTTTTTGCGCAGTAAAAATTCAGTCACAATCTGTCTACTTCATCCTCCATGATCCAGATCGTCTCTAGAGAGCTCAGGGGTCTTCAAAATTCATTTTGAGGGAGGTAATCAGTCACAGCAGACCTGTGACAGTGTGTTTTGACTGCGATAAAAACGTTAATTATTAAATTGTTATCCGTTTTTGGGTATTAAGGGGTTAATCATCCATTTGCTGGTGGGTGCAATCCTTTGCTAACTTAATACATTTACTGTGAAAAATTGGTTGCTATAACTATTTTGGTTCATTGTTATTTCAACTGTGACAGCTTTTTGTGCTTCTTAGAGGCACATTAGCGTTTTTTATATTGCTTGTAAATTTATTTAGAAAAGTATTTCCAAGCTTGCTAGTCTCATTGCTAGTCTGTTTAAACATGTCTGACACAGATGAATCTCTTTGTTCACTATGTTTAAAGGCCAATGTGGAGCCCAATAGAAATTTGTGTACTAATTGCATTGATGATACTTTAAATAAAAGTCAATCTTTACATGTAAAGAAATTATCACCAGACAACGAGGGGGAAGTTATGCCGACTAACTCTCCTCACGTGTCAGTACCTTCGCCTCCAGCTCAGGAGGTGCGTGATTTTGTGGCGCCAAGTACATCAGGGAGGCCCTTACAAATCACTTTGCAAGACATGGCTACTGTTATGACAGAAGTATTATCTAAATTGCCAGAATTAAGAGGCAAGCGCGATAGCTCTGGGTTAAGGACAGAGCGCGCGGATCAGGTGAGAGCCATGTCAGATACTGCGTCACAGTTTGCAGAACGTGAAGACGGAGAGCTTCATTCTGTGGGTGACGGATCTGATCCAGGGAGACTGGATTCAGAGATTTCTAATTTTAAATTTAAGCTTGAGAACCTCCGCATATTGCTAGGGGAGGTATTAGCGGCTCTGAATGATTGTAACGCGGTTGCAATTCCAGAAAAATGATGTAGGTTGGATAGATACTATGCGGTACCGGTGTGTACTGACGTGTTTCCTATACCTAAAAGGCTTACAGAGATTATTAGCAAGGAGTGGGATAGACCTGGTGTGCCTTTTTCCCCTCCTCCCATATTTAGGAAAATGTTTCCTATAGACGCCACCACACAAGACTTATGGCAGACGGTCCCTAAGGTGGAGGGAGCAGTTTCTACTTTAGCTAAGCGTACCACTATCCCGGTGGAGGATAGTTGTGCCTTTTCAGATCCAATGGATAAGAAATTAGAGGGTTACCTTAAGAAAATGTTTGTTCAACAAGGTTTTATCTTACAGCCCCTTGCATGCATTGCGCCTGTCACTGCTGCGGCGGCATTCTGGTTTGAGTCTCTGGAAGAGGCCATTCGCACAGCTCCATTGGATGAAATTATGAACAAGCTTAAAGCACTTAAGCTAGCTAACGCATTTGTTTCTGATGCCGTCGTACATTTAACCAAACGTACGGCTAAGAACTCCGGATTCGCCATCCAAGCGCGCAGAGCGCTATGGCTTAAATCCTGGTCAGCTGACGTGACTTCTAAATCTAAATTGCTTAATATTCCTTTCAAAGGGCAGACCTTATTCGGGCCTGGCTTGAAAGAAATTATAGCTGACATTACGGGAGGTAAGGGCCATGCTCTACCTCAGGACAGGGCAAAATCAAAGGCCAAACAGTCTAATTTTCGTGCCTTTCGTAACTTCAAGGCAGGAGCAGCATCAACTTCCTCCGCTCCAAAACAGGAAGGAGCTGTTGCTCGTTACAGGCAGGGCTGGAAAGTTAACCAGTCCTGGAACAAGGGCAAGCAGGCCAAGAAACCTGCTGCTGCCCCTAAGACAGCATGAAGAGAGGGCCCCCTATCCGGAAACGGATCTAGTGGGGGGCAGACTTTCTCTCTTCGCCGAGGCTTGGGCAAGAGATGTCCAGGATCCCTGGGCGTTGGAGATCATATCTCAGGGATATCTCCTGGATTCAAAACTTCTCCTCCACGAGGGAGATTTCATCTTTCAAGGTTATCAGCAAACCAAATAAAGAAAGAGGCGTTTCTACGCTGTGTACAAGACCTCTTACTAATGGGGGTGATCCACCCAGTTCCGCGGACGGAACACGGGCAAGGATTCTATTCAAATCTATTTGTGGTTCCCAAGAAAGAGGGAACCTTCAGACCAATCTTGGACTTAAAAATCCTAAACAAATTCCTAAGAGTTCCATCATTCAAAATGGAAACTATTCGAACCATCCTTCCCATGATCCAAGAGAGTCAGTACATGACCACAGTGGACTTAAAGGATGCCTACCTTCACATACCGATTCACAAGGATCATTATCGGTACCTAAGATTTGCTTTCCTAGACAGGCATTGCAAGTTTGTAGCTCTTCCCTTCGGATTAGCTACGGCTCCAAGAATCTTTACAAAAGTTCTGGGCTCACTTCTGGCGGTACTAAGACCGCGAGGCATAGCGGTGACTCCGTACCTAGACGACATTCTGATACAAGCGTCAAGTTTTCAAACTGCCAAGTCTCATACAGAGATAGTTCTGGCATTTCTGAGGTCGCATGGGTGGAAGGTGAACGTGGAAAAGAGTTCTCTATTACCACTTACAAGGGTTCCCTTTCTAGGGACTCTTATAGATTCTGTAGAGATGAAAATTTACCTGACAGAGGCCAGGTTATCAAAACTTCTAAATGCTTGCCGTGTCCTTCATTCCATTTCACACCCGTCAGTAGCTCAGTGCATGGAAGTAATCGGCTTAATGGTAGCGGCAATGGACATAGTACCATTTGCGCGCCTGCATCTCAGACCGCTGCAATTGTGCATGCTAAGTCAGTTGAACGGGGATTACTCAGATTTGTCCCCCCTACTAAATCTGGATCAAGAGACCAGAGATTCTCTTCTATGGTGGCTTTCTCGGCCACATCTGTCCAAGGGGATGACCTTTCGCAGGCCAGATTGGACGATTGTAACAACAGACGCCAGCCTTCTAGGCTGGGGCGCAGTCTGGAACTCCCTGAAGGCTCAGGGATTATGGACTCAGGAGGAGAAACTCCTCCCAATAAATATTCTGGAATTAAGAGCAATATTCAATGCTCTCCTAGCTTGGCCTCAGTTAGCAACTCTGAGGTTCATCAGATTTCAGTCGGACAACATTACGACTGTGGCTTACATCAACCATCAAGGGGGAACCAGAAGTTCCCTAGCGATGTTGGAAGTCTCAAAGATAATTCGCTGGGCAGAGTCTCACTCTTGCCACCTGTCAGCGATTTACATCCCAGGCGTGGAGAACTGGGAGGCGGATTTTCTAAGTCGCCAGACTTTTCATCCGGGGGAGTGGGAACTTCATCCGGAGGTCTTTGCTCAACTGATTCATCGTTGGGGCAAACCAGATCTGGATCTCATGGCGTCTCGCCAGAACGCCAAGCTTCCTTGTTACGGATCCAGGTCCAGGGACCCGGGAGCGGTGCTGATAGATGCTCTGACAGCCCCTTGGGTCTTCAACATGGCTTATTTGTTTCCAGCATTCCCGATGCTTCCTCGTTTGATTGCCAAGATCAAACAGGAGAGAGCTTCGGTGATTCTGATAGCGCCTGCGTGGCCACGCAGGACCTGGTATGCAGACCTAGTGGACATGCTGTCCTGTCCACCGTGGTCTCTGCCTCTGAGACAGGACCTTCTAATTCAGGGTCCTTTCAACCATCCAAATCTAATTTCTCTGAGGCTGACTGCATGGAGATTGAACGCTTGATTCTATCAAAGCGTGGCTTCTCGGAGTCGGTTATTGATACCTTAATACAGGCTAGGAAGCCTTTTACCAGAAAAATTTACCATAAGATATGGCGTAAATATTTATATTGGTGCGAATCCAAGAGTTACTCATGGAGTAAGGTTAGGATTCCTAGGATATTGTCCTTTCTACAAGAGGGTTTAGAAAAGGGCTTATCTGCTAGTTCGTTAAAGGGACAGATTTCTGCTCTGTCTATTCTTCTACACAAACGTCTGGCTGAAGTTCCAGATGTTCAGGCTTTTTGTCAGGCTTTAGCTAGGATTAAGCCTGTGTTTAAGACTGTTGCTCCGCCGTGGAGCTTAAACTTAGTTCTTAACGTTCTTCAAGGCGTTCCATTTGAACCCCTTCATTCCATTGATATCAAGCTGTTATCCTGGAAGGTTCTGTTTTTGATGGCTATTTCCTCGGCTCGAAGAGTCTCTGAGTTATCTGCCTTACATTGTGATTCTCCTTATCTGATTTTTCATTCAGACAAGGTAGTTCTGCGTACTAAACCTGGGTTCTTACCTAAGGTAGTTACTAACAGGAATATCAATCAAGAGATTGTTGTTCCATCACTGTGTCCTAACCCTTCTTCAAAGAAGGAACGACTTTTGCATAATCTGGACGTAGTCCGTGCCCTGAAGTTCTATTTGCAGGCAACTAAAGATTTTCGTCAAACTTCTTCCCTGTTTGTCGTTTACTCTGGACAGAGAAGAGGTCAAAAGGCTCTCTCTTTTTGGCTTCGTAGCATAATACGTTTAGCCTATGAGACTGCTGGACAGCAGCCTCCTGAAAGGATTACAGCTCATTCTACTAGAGCTGTGGCTTCCACCTGGGCCTTTAAAAATGAGGCCTCTGTTGAACAGATTTGCAAGGCTGCGACTTGGTCTTCGCTTCACACCTTTTCAAAATTTTACAAATTTGACACTTTTGCTTCTTCGGAGGCTATTTTTGGGAGAAAGGTACTTCAGGCAGTGGTTCCTTCTGTTTAATGTTCCTGCCTTGTCCCTCCCTTCATCCGTGTACTTTAGCTTTGGTATTGGTATTCCATAAGTAATGGATGACCCGTGGACTGACTACACTTAACAAGAGAAAACATAATTTATGCTTACCTGATAAATTTATTTCTCTTTTAGTGTAGTCAGTCCACGGCCCGCCCTGTCTTTAAGGCAGATCTAAATTTTAATTAAACTCTAGTCACCACTGCACCCTATGGTTTCTCCTTTCTCGTCTGCTTTGGTTGAATGACTGAATATGACATGTGAGGGGAGGAGCTATATAGCAGCTCTGCTTGGGTAATCCTCTTGCAGCTTCCTGTTAGGAAGAGATATATTCCATAAGTAATGGATGACCCGTGGACTGACTACACTACAAGAGAAATAAATTTATCAGGTAAGCATAAATTATGTTTTTTATGTAATTAAACAAAGTTACAATAAGAACACTGGGTATTTAATAATCGGCCGAAACGGAAGGAAATCATGAGGATAACTTCCGGGTCATAATAGGAAAATTTTTGGCGCCAAATTACGGCATTTCTATTGGTGTATCACATCTTTAAATATAGCCACCATAGCTCACCTTAATATAGTCTTGAGAAAGGCCTAACAGAAAGGCCTAACAAAGGGGCCGAACCGCGCTGACAGAATTGGTGAGCATCATTTTAATACTATTAAGACATTTTTAGCAATATTGCACAATTGTCACTTTTTTATTTACAGGAATAACTAAGGGATTGAATTTAAGAAAAGACTGGGCATTCTATTAAACTAAGCATTGCCACAACTCACATATCAAGGATATACCTTCAAGGAAATTCTTTCAATCACTAACACTTCAAACCAATCACATTGTGCACCTCTTATTTGCACAGTCTACATGTTTGGATACAACTAACTCCGGAAATGTCTGACTTTTTGATTTCCACATATTTTACATATTTTATTTTTATATTTTTTGACTTTTTGAAACTTATTCTTTACTCAACTGGTTTATCATGTTTTTTCACAGTGTTTTTAACTTTTTTTCACAGGATTTTAAAGTATTTTTCACCTACATTGGTGTATCCGGTCCACGGCTTCATCCTTACTTGTGGGAAATTCTCAATCCCTACAGGAAGTGGCAAAGAGAGCACACAGCAAAGCTGTCCATATAGCTCCCCTCAGGCTCCGCCCCCCCAGTCATTCTCTTTGCCACTCTAACTAGTAGCATCTCCCCGGGGGTGGTAAAGAGTATGTGGTGTAAGTTGTAGTTTTTTATTTCTTCTATCAATTTTACCAATGATCCAGGAGGGTCAATACATGACTACCTTGGACTTAAAGGATGCGTACCTGCATATTCCTATCCACAAAGATCACCATCAGTTCCTGAGGTTCGCCTTTCTGGACAAGCATTACCAGTTCGTGGCTCTTCCGTTCGGATTAGCCACTGCTCCCAGAATTTTCACAAAGGTGCTAGGGTCCCTTCTAGCGGTGCTAAGGCCGAGGGGCATTGCAGTAGCACCTTACCTAGATGACATTCTAATACAAGCGTCGTCCCTTCCCAAAGCAAGGGCTCATACAGACATTGTTCTAGCCTTTCTCAGATCTCACGGATGGAAGGTGAACATAGAAAAAAGTTCCCTGTCCCCGTCCACAAGGGTTCCCTTTCTGGGAACAATAATAGACTCAGTAGAAATTAAGATCTTTCTGACAGAGGTCAGGAAGTTAAAGCTTCTGAACGCTTGTCGAGTTCTTCAATCCATTCCTCAGCCCTCCATAGCTCAGTGCATGGAGGTAATAGGACTAATGGTTGCGGCAATGTACGTGGTTCCTTTTGCTCGAATTCATTTAAGACCATTGCAACTGTGCATGCTCAAACAGTGGAATGGGGATTATGCAGACTTGTCTCCCCAGATTCAAATGGACCAGAAAACCAGAGACTCACTCCTCTGGTGGCTGTCTCTAGATCACCTGTCTCAGGGAATGAGTTTCCACAGACCGGAGTGGATCATCGTCACGACCGACGCCAGTGTTTTGGGCTGTGGCGTGGTCTGGGAGTCCCTGAAGGCTCAGGGTCTATGGTCTCGGGAAGAATCTCTTCTCCCGATAAACATATTGGAATTGAGAGCGATATTCAATGCGCTCCAGGCATGGCCTCAACTAGCGGAGGCCAGATTCATCAGATTTCAGTCAGACAACATGACGACTGTAGCGTACATCAATCATCAGGGGGGAACGAAGAGTTCACTGGTGATGAGAGAGGTATCCAAGATCATAAAATGGGCAGAGGATCGCTCCTGCCATCTATCAGCAATTCACATCCCAGGAGTGGACAACTGGGAAGTGGATTATCTGAGTCGTCAGACTTTCCATCCGGGGGAGTGGGAACTTCACCCGGAGGTTTTTGCCCAGTTAACTCAACTATGGGGCATTCCAGATCTGGATCTGATGGCGTCACATCAGAACTCCAAAGTTCCACGTTACGGGTCAAGGTCCAGGGATCCCAAGGCGACACTGGTAGATGCCTTAGCAGCGCCTTGGTCGTTCAATCTAGCTTATGTCTTTCCACCGTTTTCTCTTCTCCCACGGCTAGTAGCCAGGATCAAACAGGAGAAGGCTTCGGTAATTCTGATAGCTCCTGCGTGGCCACGCAGGACCTGGTATGCAGACCTGGTGAATATGTCATCGGTTCCACCATGGAAGCTACCTTTGAGGCAGGACCTTCTAATTCAAGGTCCATTCGTACATCCAAACCTAGTCTCCCTGCAACTGACTGCTTGGAGATTGAACGCTTGATTCTAGCTAAGCGTGGGTTTTCGGATTCAGTTATAGATACCCTGATTCAGGCTAGAAAGCCTGTCACTAGGAAAATTTACCATAAGATATGGCGGAAATATCTTTGTTGGTGCGAATCCAAGGGTTACTCGTGGAGTAAGATTAGGATTCCAAGGATTTTAGCTTTTCTCCAAGAAGGATTGGAGAAAGGTTTGTCAGCTAGTTCCTTAAAAGGACAGATATCAGCTCTGTCTGTTTTGTTACACAAACGTCTGGCAGCAATGCCAGATGTTCAGGAGTTTGTGCAGGCTTTAGTAAGAATCAAGCCTGTCTACAGACCTGTGGCTCCTCCATGGAGTCTAAATTTAGTTATTTCAGTTCTTCAAGGGGTTCCGTTTGAACCTCTACATTCCATAGATATTAAGTTACTATCTTGGAAAGTTTTGTTTTTGGTTGCTATCTCTTCCGCTAGAAGAGTTTCTGAATTGTCTGCTTTGCAGTGTAATTCACCCTATCTGGTGTTTCATACAGATAAGGTCGTTTTACGTACCAAACCTGGTTTTCTTCCAAAAGTGGTTTCCAATAAGAATATTAACCAGGAAATAGTTGTTCCTTCTCTGTGTCCTAACCCAGCTTCTAACAAGGAACGTCTGTTACACAATCTCGATGTGGTTCGTGCTTTGAAGTTTTACCTAAAAGCAACTAAAGATTTCAGACAAACATTGTCCTTGTTTGTCATCTATTCTGGTAAGAGGAGAGGTCAAAAGGCGACTGCAACCTCTCTGTCTTTCTGGCTGAAAAGCATCATCCGGTTGGCTTATGAGACTGCTGGAAGGCAGCCTCCTGAACGAATTACAGCTCACTCTACTAGACCTGTGGCTTCCACTTGGGCTTTCAAGAATGAGGCTTCTGTTGAACAGATCTGTAAGACAGCGACTTGGTCTTCACTGCATACATTTGCCAAATTTTACAAATTCGATACTTTTGCTTCTTCGGAGGCTATTTTTGGGAGAAAGGTTTTGCAAGCAGTGGTGCCTTCCGTTTAGGTTACCTGACTTGTTCCCTCCCTTCATCCGTGTCCTAAAGCTTTGGTATTGGTTCCCACAAGTAAGGATGAAGCCGTGGACCGGATACACCAATGTAGGAGAAAACAGAATTTATTTTTACCTGATAAATTTCTTTCTCCTACGGTGTATCCGGTCCACGGCCCACCCTGGCATTTTAGTCAGGTTTAAATTTATTTTTTATAAACTACAGTCACCACTGCACCCTATGGTTCTCCTTTTTCTCCTAAACGTCGGTCGAATGACTGGGGGGGCGGAGCCTGAGGGGAGCTATATGGACAGCTTTGCTGTGTGCTCTCTTTGCCACTTCCTGTAGGGATTGAGAATATCCCACAAGTAAGGACGAAGCCGTGGACCGGATACACCGTAGGAGAAAGAAATTTATCAGGTAAACATAAATTCTGTTTTAATTTTTTTTCACAGTTTTTTCCATTTTTACTACATTTTTCACCATTGACATATATATATATATATATATATATATATATTTCTCAATTTTACAATTTTTTCTAGCTATTTTCATCCAATCTTTTCACTAAGAAGAGTTTCCATTAAGAAGAGGAAACGCATATACTAAGGGACTTTAGACACTTTATTCATAGCCCAATCAATTCACTAAACGATTGGTGATACCATAGATCACATTGTTGCGATATTGCGACTTTATTGTACTAATTTTATTGTTTTTATTCCATTGTTATTTTTATTGTATGCCACATGGATCCATGTTTTTAAATCATATTGTTCAAATTATATTGTTTAATATGTTATTAAATATTGCCTTAATATCAATTGTATAGTATACTATTACCTACCGATTATTTTTCATTGAGTTGATTGCATAGACCTGTTTTTCCTCTGCCTCTAGTTAGGCGCTTCTTGGATACTTTAATTATAAGTTGCTCATATTTAGGGGTAGCTAGGTACCCTTGTATCCAGGAGCCACAGGGAAACATTTTTAGCGCTGTGAGATATTATCATATATATATGTATTTACAGACATATATACACACAGAAACACATAAATACATATGTACACATATATAGAAGTGCTTTGGAGCCCTTTGCAGTCAAGTAGATGGAAACATAAAAAAGCATATTTATGCAATATTCATACTTAATAAATTGTTACTGTGTATTTACTGTAAATATTTCACATGCCAATGTTCTGTACAATACAGAATATGTTCTAAGTATTTAGAAATAGATTTATAGACATATATATATATATATATATATATATATATATATATATATATATATCTGTATATATCTATACCTATATATATAATCATGTGTGTGTATGTATATATATATATATATATATATATATATATATATACAGAATATGAATATATATATATATAGGTATAAATATATATTGTTACAAAATACCATTAGCTATATATAGAAATATTTATTTATGAATAGTTAGAAATAGATAGATATTCATATTTCCATCTAAGAGTCCATGGCTTAATTCATTACTTGTGGGAATACAGAACCTGGTCACCCCAGCCAAAAGCTTAAATACATCCCCCACTCCCCTCATCCCCCAGTCATTCTTTGACTTTCGTCACAGGAGGTTGGCAGAGATGTGTCAGAATATTTCGGAGTAGTCTCTTATGGAGGGTAGTACTCTTCGAGATGGGACTGGAGTTTTAAGTAGTCCTGTCAGCCTCTCAGTGAGAGCATGGATGAAAGTTAGAGTCCGGAGATGCAGGGAGAGTCCCGACTTATATTAAAAGCTCCTTAAGCAATCAGCATTGATGAGTTTTGCTGCCTGCTTTCTTCACTCAAGTCCATAGTCAGGAGCGAGGCTACACACTGTCAAACTTGAGAGGCCGTGTTCCTGTTCCACGGCGTTGATTCTGGTAAGATCATTTCATTTTCTATATATGTAATGATAACGCAAGAAGACAGGGTCACAATGTGGCTCCTTTATCTGTATAGAATCAAGGGTAAATATCTCCGGAAGGTGATTATTGAACAGGGGGGGATTGCTTTATTGTATTATTGCTGCAACATGTGTGAGATGTGGCTCGGGCAATGTGAAACAGTCAGGCCTTTTCCTCCCTGAATTACTACGCAGCCTGTTTACTTGGCGCACTTTTTCCTGACTGCAGGGGCAGTCCTGCACGGCTCTACACGTGACCGGGTGTTGCTCTTTCCTCTTCCTTTCCTGACTGTTGGCTGCAGGAGATGAAAGCGAGTGAGTGGGTGTATTAAATTAAATTAATTATTATTATAGATATTAAAGGTGCAAGCTATGGAGAACTCTGATATGTTAGAGGGTACTCCGTCTTTAACCACATCTAATGCCTGTGTGGGTACTCTGTCTTTAACCACATCTAATGCCTGTGTTTACTGTGAGGGGGCTGTGGTATACCCGCCTGCTCAACTGTGTTCCACATGCCTTGATAAAGTAGTGCTATCTAAACGAAATAAGATGTTTAGTACCACTGAACTGTACACCTCTTAGGGCCTCTTCAGCTATGCATGCTGAGGCAGTGGAGCGGCAATCATTTGGACCAATCCCAACTGATCTCTCTGGACATCAGGTCGAGGGAATCTCTTTCTTGGTGGCTCCATCCAGATCAGCTGTCCCAGGGGACATCCTTCCTCAGACCATCTTGGGAGATTGTGACTACGGACGCGAGTCTCTCAGGTTGGGGAGCAGTTTGGGGTGCCAGGAAGGCACAGGGCAGGTGGAATAAGGAGGATTCTCTTTTCCCGATCAATATCCTGGAACTTTGGGCGATCTTCAATGCTCTGGGGGCTCTGCCTCTCCTGGGGTCGTCCAAGTTCATCAGATTCCAGTCGGACAACATTACCTCGGTGGCTTACATCAACCATCAGGGGGGTACGAGAAGCTCTCTAGCCATGAGGGAAGTTTCTTGGATTCTGGAGTGGATGGAGGCCCACGACTGCTCGCTATCAGCGATCCACATCCCGGGTATGGACAACTGGGAAGCGGATTTTCTCAGCAGACAGTTGTTTCATCCGGGGGAATGGTCTCTTCACCCCGAAGTGTTTGCGGAGATTTGCAACAGTTGGGGGACTCTGGAGATAGATCTCATGGTATCCAGACTCAACTGCAAGGTACCCAGATATGGGTCGCGTTCCAGGGAGCCCCAGGCAGAGCTGATAGATGCCTTAGCAGTGCCTTGGGGCTTCACCCTAGTTTACATATTTCCTCCATTACCACTTCAAACAGGAGCAAGTGTCAACTATTCTGATTGCTCCGTCATGGCCATGGAGGATATGATTTGCGGATCTAGTGGGGATGTCATCGTCCCCTCCGTGGAAGTTGCCCTATCGCAGGGATCTGCTGGTACAGGGTCCCTTTGTGCATCAGAATCTAGATTCTCTGAGACTGACTGCATGGAGATTGAACGCCTAGTCTTAGCCAGAAGAAGTTTTTCTGAGATGGTGATTGATACTCTCATTCAAGCCAGAAAGCCAGTCACTCGTTGCATCTATCATAAGGTGTGGAGGACCTACTTACTCTGGTGTGAATCTCGTGGATATTCCTGGCATAAGCTCAGGGTATCCAGAATTCTTTCTTTCCTCCAGGATGGTTTGGAGAAAGGGCTTGCCGCCAGTTCCTTAAGGGGACAGATTTCGGCACTTTCGGTGTTGTTACACAAAAAGCTTGCTGAGCTTCCTGATATACAGTCTTTCGCCCTGTCCAGGATCTGAATGTAGTTCTGAAGGTTCTGCAGGGGGCTCCGTTCAAGCCTATGCATTCACTTGACATTAAGACTCTGTCTTGGAAGGTTCTCTTTCTACTGGCCATTGCCTCGGCTTGCAGGGTGTCTGAATTGGCGGCCTTCCAGTGTGAGCCTCCTTACCTGGTTTTCCATGCAGATAAAGCCGTTCTTTGCATTGCTCTGGGATTTCTCCCTAAGGTGGTGTCTGATCATAACATTAATCAGGATATTGTGGTTCCTTCCTTGTGTCCTAATACTTCTTCTTCGAAGGAACGTTTACTTCATAACTTGGATGTGGTTCGAGCCTTGAAATTCTATCTCCAGGCTACAAAGGATTACAAACCTCAGCTTTGTTTGTTGTCTATTCAGGGAAGCGTAAGGGGCAGAAGGCTTCTTCCACTTCTTTATCCTTTTGGTGGAGGAGCTTGATTTGTTTGGCCTATGAGACAGCGGGACATAAGCCTCCTCAGAGGATTACGGCTCACTCAACTAGAGCTGTGGCTTCTTCTTGGGCCTTTAAGAATGAGGCCTCTATGGAGCAGATTTGTAAGGAAGCTACCTGGTCCTCCTTACACACTTTCACAAAGTTTTACAAATTTGATGTTTTTGCTTCGGCTGAAGCTGTGTTTGGGAGAAAGGTTTTACAGGCTGTGGCACCCTCAGTTTAGGGTCCGCTATTCCTTTTACCCTCCCGTTAGTCATTCAGTGTCCTCTAGAGCTTGGGTATTTGTTTCCCATAAGTAATGAATGAAGCCGTGGACTCTCCTTGTATTAGATGGAAAACATAAATTATGCTTACCTGATAATTTCATTTCCATCGTTACGAGGAGAGTCCACGGCTCCCGCCCGGTTCTCCACTGGGCGGACCTAAATTTCTTCTTTTCCTTCTGGCACCATTTATACTCTGATATATCTCCTACTGTTCCTTGTTACCTCTGCAGAATGACTGGGGGATGAGGGAAGTGAGGGAGGTATTTAAGCCTTTGGCTGGGGTGTCTTTGCCTCCTCCTGGTGGCCAGGTTCTGTATTCCCACAAGTAATGAATGAAGCCGTGGACTCTCCTCGTAATGATGGAAATTAAATTATCAGGTAAGCATAATTTATGTTTTTCATGTCGGGTTAGCGCACTTGAGAATACGCGATCGTGTTTGAACGTGAGTTGGGTGTTAGTTTTTTCCACTTTTTTGGCTCCATTGTCTTCTATGGGGGAATACATTATTATGCACACGATATTCTAATTTTGGCTTTTTAAGCGCGTTGGGTTAGCGTGCGAGCAGAAACAGTTTACTTTCAACTCATAATACGGGCACAACCCAACGCATGTAAAAAACTTACTTCTAGCGCAGTAAACGCTCGAGTGGGAGTGTTAATTAGCTCTCCACTTGTAATCTATGCCAAAATGTATGAAGTATTTTCTTATTAAACTTTTATGACCATTCAATACATTTAGATTTGAATTCAAAGTTTTGCCATCACAATATGTAATGGATTAGAGTTGCTGCAATCTATATACCCCAAACATCAACAGTGAGTTCTTGCAAATCCTTTATAATTTGTAAGCATGTACTGCCATCTAGTGGACTCTACATATTTGTTACTCTGAATCAAAAAATAAAATATAGAAACAATTTCAAATAAGAACAGTAGTCATAAAAAGTTATATAAATCACACCATTCTGTGTTACCATTTACCTTCATTTCATCCATCTATATCTGAACTACTTTTTTCACACCAGGACCCCAGTTCAATGTATAAACAATATCATTAAAGAACCAATTGTGTTGGATTTAGCTTCTACCTATTCTACCTATTGAGGGCTGCCATTGCAGAGCTTTACAAATCTAAAAATGTAAAAACTTGAAAGAAAGGAATAAAGAAGAAATACAGGTAAAAATCCCCAAATCCAGAATTCCAAAATCCAAATTTATTCTGAAATCAATATTTTTTTAAAAATATTTTTATTTTATTTTTTTATCAGAAGTGGTACATAGGCAACCATGGTACTATTACAAGAAGGTACTTACTAAGCATTCTTGACTTAAAAGGGACATACAACAGGTTGAGATCTGTGCGTATCATAAAAGGGCTAATTAATTAAAAATAGTTTGCATACAAAAAATATTTAAAAATTGCTGGCAAGTATTTTAAAATAATTTTCAAAAATAAGCAAAATAAATTACATAGCTAAGCTGCCTAAGGCACCTAACTCCAGCTCCCCTTATCAGTGTTTAGACACAGGCATTGTATTTCAATGATTTCACAGCTACTAGGCATGCTCCAGCAGATAATCCCTATTCACTTTTGTATTATACCAAAAGGAACCATAGCTATAGATACAGCCATAAAAGGAATTGTGTGGGGGGAGTTAGAGCTTTACAATTCAGAAACTAAAAAGAAAGGGTTAATGGCGAGACACTGCAGTATAAATTTGCAAGTAATGCAATTAAAGTACATATATTTTGTCTGTATCCCAACTTGTTTTATGTCCCTTTAAATCTGAATATTGTCTTAATAACCCAAAAATTCAAAACAACTGTAAAGTTAAAGCACCTGTAAATTTGGAACCTAATTTTAACAAATATACGGCTAGATTACGAGTTGTGCGTTAGGGTAAAAAAGCAGTGTTAAGAGGTCCTAACGCTGCTTTTTTACGCCCGCTGGTATTACGAGTCTTGAAGGTTTAGAGTCACTGCACACTTTTTTGGCCTTACCGCAAACCGACTTACGTAAACTTTGTAAAGTCTATTTTCAATGTGACTTCCATAGCGCCGGTATTATGAGACTGTCCGGGGAGGCCAAAAAGTGAGCGGTACACCCTACTCCGTCAAGAGTCCTAACGCATTTAAAAGTCAGTAGTTAAGAGTTTTATGGTAGAACGCTGTAACATAAAACTCATAACTAAAGTGCTAAAAAGTACACTAACACCCATAAATGACCTATTAACCCCTAAACCGAGGCCCTCCCGCATTGCAAACACTAATACATTTTTTAACCCCTAATCTGCCACTCCGGACATCGCCACAACTATAATAAACATATTAACCCCTAAACCGCCGCACTCCTGCCTCGCAAACATTAGTTAAATATTATTAACCCCTAACCTGCCATCCCTAACATCGCTGCCACCTACCTACATTTATTAACCCCTAATCTGCCGCCCCCAACTTCGCTGCCACTATATTAAATGTATTAACCCCTAAACCTAAGTCTAACCCTAACACTCCCTAACTTAAATATAATTGAAATAAATCTAAATAAAAATTACTATAATTAACTAAATAATTCCTGTTTAAAACTAAATACTTACCTATAAGTAACGAGCAGTTTTGTCTCACCGCTCACTTACCTGCAGCGCTGGTATTACAGGTTTTTACAAACCCGGCGTTAAAAGGCAAGAAGTAAGCGTTGAACAAAATTGGGCTCCTTACCGCACTCCAATACCAGCGCTGCTTAAATCAGCGGTGAGCTGGTCGTACGGGCTCGTGCATGATTTCCCTTTAGGAATCAAAGGGGAGAACCGTTTGAGAAAAAGTCTAACACCTGCAAAAAAGCAGCGTAAAACTCAGTAACGCAGCCCCATTGATTCCTATGGGGAAACTAAATTTATGTTTACACCTAACACCCTAACATGAACCCCGAGTCTAAACACCCCTAATCTTACACTTATTAACCCCTAATCTGCCGCCCCCGACATCGCCAACACCTGCATTATATTTATTAACCCCTAATCTGCTGCCCCCAATGTTGTCGCAACCTACCTACACTTATTAACCCCTAATCTGCCGCCCCAACTTCGCCGCCACTATACTAAATGTATTAACCCCTAAACCTAACCCTAACACCCCCCTAACTTAAATATAATTTAAATAAATCTAAATAAAAATTACTATAATTAACTAAATAATTCCTATTTAAAACTAAATACCTATAAAATAAACCCTAAGATAGCTACAATATAACTAATAGTTACATTGTATCTAGCTTAGGGTTTATTTTTATTTTACAGGCAAGTTTGTATTTATTTTAACTAGGTAGAATAGTTATTAAATAGTTATTAACTATTTAATAACTACCTAGGTAAAATAAATACAAAAGTACCTGTAAAATAAAACCTAACCTAAGTTACAATAACACCTAACACTACACTATAATTAAATAAATTAACTAAATTAAATACAAATACCTAAATTAAATTAAATTAGCTAAAGTACAAAAACAAACACTAAATTACAGAAAATAATAAACAAATTACAGATATTTAAACTAATTACACCTAATCTAATAGCCCTATCAAAATAAAAAAGCCCCCCCCCCCCAATAAAAAAAAATCTTAGCCTAAACTACCAATAGCCCTTAAAAGGGCCTTTTGCGGGGCATTGCCCCAAAGAAATCAGCTCTTTTACCTGTAAAAAAAAAATACAAACAACCCCCCAACAGTAAAACACACCACCCACACAACCAACCCCCCAAATAAAATACTATCTAAAAAACCTAAGCTCCCCATTGCCCTGAAAAGGGCATTTGAATGGGCATTGCCCTTTAAAGGGTAGTTAACTCTTTTGCGGCCCAAACCCTAATCTAAAAAATAAAACACACCCAATACACCCTTAAAAATAACTAACACTAACCCCCTGAAGATCGACTTACAGTTCTGAAGACCCAACATCCATCCTCAAGGAAGCGGCAGAAGTCTTCATCCAACCGGGCCGAAGTCCTCAATGAAACCGGGAGAAGTCTTCATCCAAGCCGGGCGAAGTGGTCCTCCAGATGGGCAGAAGTCTTCATCCAGACGGCATCTTCTATCTTCATCCATCCGACGCAGAGCGGCTCCATCTTCAAGACATCCGACGCGGAACATCCTCTTCAAACGACGGCTTCTTACTGAATGACGGTTCCTTTAAGTGACGTCATCCAAGATGGCGTCCCTTAGATTCCGTTTGGCTGATAGAATTCTATCAGCCAATCGGAATTAAGGTAGAAAAAATTCTATTGGCTGATGCAATCAGCCAATAGGATTGAACTTCAATCCTATTGGCTGATCCAATCAGCCAATAGGATTGAGCTTGCATTCTATTGACGAGTTTTTCTACCTTAATTCTGATTGGCTGATATAATTCTATCAGCCAATTAGAATCTAAGGGACACCATATATGTTAAGTTATGAGGGCCACTACTCGCTAATAAAGTGTTCAGGAGGGGTGTTCAAGTTACTAGAATTACGGCATAAATAGTATTCGGCTAGATTACGAGTTTTGCGGTATGAGTGAAAAAGCAGCGTTAAGGCTTTTTTTCACTACCGCTGGTATTACAGTCTTGCAGGTTTAGGGGCACCGCACACTTTTTTGGCTGTAACGCAACGTAACTACCGCAGTTTTCAAAAAGTCCTTTCTCCTGTTAAGTGTGGTCAGTCCACGGGTCATCATTACTTCTGGGATATTAACTCCTCCCCAACAGGAAGTGCAAGAGGATCACCCAGCAGAGCTGCTATATAGCTCCTCCCCTCTACGTCACACCCAGTCATTCTCTTGCACCCAACTAATAGATAGGATGTGTGAGAGGACTGTGGTGATTATACTTAGTTTTTTATACCTCACGACTGTAGCTTACATCAACCATCAAGGAGGGACAAGAAGCTCCCTAGCGATGATGGAAGTATCAAAGATAATTCGCTGGGCAGAGTCTCACTCTTGCCACCTGTCAGCAATCCACATCCCGGGAGTAGAGAACTGGGAGGCGGATTTCCTAAGTCGTCAGACTTTTCATCCGGGGGAGTGGGAACTTCATCCGGAGGTCTTTGCCCAAATACTTCGACGTTGGGGCAAACCAGAGATAGATCTCATGGCGTCTCGACAGAACGCCAAGCTTCCTTGTTACGGGTCCAGATCCAGGGATCCGGGAGCGGTCCTGATAGATGCCTTGACTGCACCTTGGACCTTCGGGATGGCTTATGTGTTTCCACCCTTCCCGATGCTTCCTCGATTGATTGCCAGAATCAAACAGGAGAGAGCATCAGTGATTCTAATAGCGCCTGCGTGGCCACGCAGGACTTGGTATGCAGATCTAGTGGACATGTCATCCTGTCCACCCTGGTCTCTGCCTCTGAGACAGGACCTTCTGATCCAGGGTCCCTTCAAACATCAAAATCTAATTTCTCTGAAGCTGACTGCTTGGAAATTGAACGCTTGATTTTATCAAAACGTGGTTTTTCTGAGTCAGTAATTGATACCTTAATACAGGCTAGGAAGCCTGTTACCAGAAAGATTTACCATAAAATATGGCGTAAATACTTATATTGGTGCGAATCCAAAAGTTACTCATGGAGTAAGGTTAGGATTCCTAGGATATTGTCTTTTCTACAAGAAGGTTTAGAAAAGGGTTTATCCGCTAGTTCCTTAAAGGGACAGATTTCAGCTCTGTCCATTCTTTTACACAAACGTCTGTCAGAGGTTCCAGACGTTCAGGCTTTTTGTCAGGCTTTGGCCAGGATTAAGCCTGTGTTTAAAACTGTTGCTCCACCATGGAGTTTGAACTTAGTTCTTAATGTTTTACAGGGTGATCCGTTTGAACCCCTTCATTCCATTGATATCAAATTGTTATCTTGGAAAGTTCTGTTTTTAATGGCTATTTCCTCGGCTCGAAGAGTCTCTGAGTTATCTGCCTTACATTGTGATTCTCCTTATCTGATTTTTCATTCAGACAAGGTAGTTCTGCGTACTAAACCTGGGTTCTTACCTAAGGTGGTCACTAACAGGAATATCAATCAAGAGATTGTTGTTCCATCTTTGTGTCCTAATCCTTCTTCGAAGAAGGAACGTCTTCTACACAATCTAGATGTAGTCCGTGCCCTGAAATTTTATCTACAGGCAACTAAGGATTTTCGACAAACGTCTTCCCTGTTTGTCGTTTATTCTGGTCAGAGGAGAGGTCAAAAAGCTTCTGCTACCTCTCTCTCTTTTTGGCTTCGTAGCATAATACGTTTAGCTTATGAGACTGCTGGACAGCAGCCTCCTGAAAGAATTACAGCTCATTCTACTAGAGCTGTGGCTTCCACTTGGGCCTTTAAGAATGAGGCTTCTGTTGAACAGATTTGCAAGGCTGCAACTTGGTCTTCTCTTCATACTTTTTCCAAATTTTACAAATTTGACACTTTTGCTTCTTCGGAGGCTGTTTTTGGGAGAAAGGTTCTTCAGGCAGTGGTTTCTTCCGTATAAAGAGCCTGCCTGTCCCTCCCGTCATCCGTGTACTTTAGCTTTGGTATTGGTATCCCAGAAGTAATGATGACCCGTGGACTGACCACACTTAACAGGAGAAAACATAATTTATGCTTACCTGATAAATTCCTTTCTCCTGTAGTGTGGTCAGTCCACGGCCCGCCCTGTTTTTATGGCAGGTCTAAATTTTTAAATTATACTCCAGTCACCACTGCACCCTTTGGCTTCTCCTTTCTCGTTGGTTCTCGGTCGAATGACTGGGTGTGACGTAGAGGGGAGGAGCTATATAGCAGCTCTGCTGGGTGATCCTCTTGCACTTCCTGTTGGGGAGGAGTTAATATCCCAGAAGTAATGATGACCCGTGGACTGACCACACTACAGGAGAAAGGAATTTATCAGGTAAGCATAAATTATGTTTTTTCAATGGGACTTCCTTTGTGCCGGTATTACGAGTCTGCCTGGGAGGCCAAAAAGTGAGCGGTACACCCTAAAACTTCAAGATTCATACCGTAAACTGAAAGTCAGTAGTTATGAGTTTTACCCTACAAAGATTTAACATAAAACTCATAACTAAAGTGCTAAAAAGTACACTAAAGTACACTAACACCCATAAACTACCTATTAACCCCTTAACCAAGGCTCTCAAGCATCACAAACACTAAAATAAAATTATTAACCCCTAATCTGCCTCTCCGGACATCGCCGCCACTATAATAAACATATTAACCCCTAAATGGCCGTACTCCCGCATCGCAAACACTAGTTAAATATTATTAACCCCTAATCTGCCGCACCTAACATCGCTGCCACCTACCTACATTTATTGACCCCTAATCTGCCGCCGCTACTATACTAAATTTATTAACCCCTAAACCTAACCCTAAGTCTAGAAAAACAAAATCAATCCTAGGATTGAAGGAAGTGTACACTTGTTTAGCACTCTTTCCCTAACTAATGGTGGCTACAATTGAACAGTATATAGGTATACTAGAGAGGAAGGTGTGCTTGGAGATTTAAAATATAACCTTTATTGGGTAGTTTAAAATAAAAACACAAACAAAATCACACACATACAGTAAGTTAAAAATACAGGTTTGGGTCAATTGGTTTTTTAATAATAATGGATTTGGAAAAAAGTTGTGGCATACACAAGGTGTGATTCGATTTGAATAATTCTTTATTCAGAGTGTCAGGTAGAAGTCCAATAGGGAACTTATATTCTTATCAATTTTATTCTGTTAGTTGGAGCTGGGAAATCTTGACAATTTTATTCTGTTAGTTGAAGCTTTGACCACTTTCTTGTGGACTTTGTTATGTATTTTATATCTCTATTTCAAGGTGGGATCCCAGGTTGTAATGCTTTTATGGATGAGAGCAAGTAGTTATCAGGTTGGTCTTATATATGGAGTTGTATATGTCACTGTCTTGGGACTCTAGGTGAAAGTTTCAAATTACTTGTAAGATGCTTTGTATCTTCTTGTATATTACACTATGCGTAGATTATATGCATCAATTTTTTGCACTTCCAATTTTATTCCTAGTGTCTAGTATATTGTTGCATATATCTGAGACATTGTGAACTGCTATAGTAACGAATGCAGTACAGTATTCCCCTTGGGGTAGGTAATACAAACAGTCTATAAACGTATTTAAAATGATGAACTTTTGTCTGCTACTATTGGATCTTCTGTATATACATGCTGCAGATGTATATCTTAGGTGTGTTAAGAGAGTTATGGAGAGTGTTAAGACTGTAAGTTCCTATAAGGTAAATACGATAATGTTATAGATGTTTTCATTAGCAGTCCATTAATTCTACTCCGTATTTGAAGTGTCTTATTCACATATGGAGATTGTAACAGTGACAATCTCTAATCATTCATAAGAGTATAGTGTGTTTGTTACAATAGAATTAAATTGATGCGATATACTGATTTCCCAGCCCCTTGTAGTTA
This sequence comes from Bombina bombina, assembly GCF_027579735.1. Taxonomy (NCBI): domain Eukaryota; kingdom Metazoa; phylum Chordata; class Amphibia; order Anura; family Bombinatoridae; genus Bombina; species Bombina bombina. The sequence continues at coordinate 80,059,227 of NC_069510.1, read as the reverse complement.
GTCTATTCTCTTGTTGTTACAATAGAATTAAATTGATGCAATATACTGATTTCCCAGCCCCTTGTTGTTAGTCTAGTAATACAATTGTTTTGCTGCTAGTAGCGTGTTAAGTGATCACTGCTGGTACTGGATGGATCCCAACTCTGAGGTCTTGTTCGCATATAGCGCTTATAGAAATATACTGATTTCCCAGCCCCTTATTGTTAATTTGGTATTACAATTGTTTTGCTGCTAGTAGCGTGTTGAGTGATTAGGTGTAATTAGTTTAAATATCTGATAATTTCTTTTTTTATTTTGTGTAATTTAGTGTTTGTTTGTTCTTGTAATTTAGTTAATTGTATTTAATTAATGTAATTTATTTAATTGTAGTGTAAGGTTAGGTGTTAGTGTAACTAAGGTTAGGTTTTATTTTACAGGTAAATTTGTATTTATTTTAACTAGGTAGTTAGTAAATAGTTAATAACTATTTAGTAACTAGTCTACCTAGTTAAAATAAATACAAACTTGCCTGTGAAATAAAAATAAAACCTAAGCTAGATACAATGTAACTATTAGTTATATTGTAGCCAGTTTAGGGTTTATTTTACAGGTATTTAGTTTTAAATAGGAATTATTTAGTTATTAATAGTAGGTTTTATTTAGATTTATTTTAATTACATTAAAGTTATTGGGTGTTAGGGTTAGACTTAGGGTTAGGTTTAGGGGTTAATAAATTTAGTATAGTGGTGGCGACGTTGGGGGCAGCAGATTAGGGGTTAATAAGTGTAGGTAGGTTGCAGCAACATTGGGGGCGGGAGATTAGGGGTTAATAACATTATGTAGGTGTCGGCGATGTTGGGGGCAGCAGATTAGGGGTTAATAAGTATAATGTAGGTTTCGGCGATGTCGGGGGCGGCAGATTAGGGGTTAATAAGTATAATGTAGGTTTCGGCAATGTCGGGGCTGTAGATTAGGGGTTATTAAGTGTAAGAGTAGGGGTGTTTAGACTTGGGGTTCATGTTAGGGTGTTAGGTGTAAACATAAATTTAGTTTCCCCATAGGAATCAATATTGCTGCGTTATGGAGCTTTACGCTCCTTTATTGCAGGTGTTAGGCTTTTTTTCAGCCGACTCTCCCCATTGATGTCTATGGGGAAATCGTGCACGAGCATGTAAAACCATCTTACCGCAGCTAACCGCAGCGCTGGTATTGGAGTGCGGTATGGAGCTCAATTTTGCTCTACGATCACTTCTTGCCTGCTAACGCCGGGTTTTTATAAACCTGTAATACCAGCGCTGTAGGTAAGTGAGCGGTGCAAATAACTTGCAAGTTAGTACCGAGCTGCTCTTACCGCAAAACTCGTAATCTAGCCGATTGATTGCAACAGGTACTTTTGACTCCTCTGATAGAAATTATTTTCTAAGAAGCTAGAGGGGCATATTGACAAGCTTAAAATACTTGTTTATAGAAAGATTCCATGGCTGTCATAGAAAGAACCTGATAATACACCTTCCTTGTGCATATAAGGTAATTCTAAAATATCTATAACCCTAGTAAATAATAGTGTTGGAAGCTTATCTAGCTCAGAGCCCTTTTTAGCATGTTGGAAGAACTACCTGATTTAAACAAGCCAGGCCGTCTCGCCCGCTGACAGCTCAGCCTTGTACCAGATGAGGCAAAATATATACATGAAGAAAGGGGAAAAAATGAATAATAGTAATAATAATATTAAAATATAGGTATTAGCTAGTTACAATAGGGCAGATATATTGACATAATATTATCCCTTTGCTGAGATCAGTTAAAGAGAAAAAATAAAAATTGGAGAAGTAAATTCACCTACTAGGTTAACTAGTCACCATTTGCATATAATGAAGAAACTAGAAATAATAAACACATGCAATACTGGGGAGTTATGATAATAAAATAAAATGACTATCGCCAAAAAATAAATTAAACAGAACTAAAATAATAATAAGTAGGCTAGATAAAATAGTGGTTTTCAGATTAAGATCAGTGGGAACATGCTGTGACTGCATATACTGTTTTAGGGACTTTCAAGTTAACTCACATTCAAATTATAATGTCCCCAATGCAAAGTTCAAAATTCTATCTGGCAGTCCCTTAACATCTAATTGCACATGGCCCCAGTACAGTTGATTTAAATCAATACTTTTTAATTAATATTTAAAAAATAAATATATATAAAAAAACACTATTTGTCCCTGCCTGTGTCTTTGGTTTGATTTTTGTGTAAAATGCAAATAATAATCTATATTTATTTAAAACAACAAATATTACCTTTCTTATTACAATACTGTACTATCTTTCTGATGGTACTATGTATACATAGTTTTCAAATTTTAAAAATTATATACAACTGCCTTTAGGTGTCATGTATAAGCTGTAAAACAACATACAGTGAGGGGGGAAATTATTTGATCCCCTGCTGATTTTGTACGTTGCAGACTGACAAAGAAATGATAAGTCTATAATTTTAATGGTAGGTTTATTTGAACACTGAGAGACAGAATAACAATCCAGAAAAACACATTTATAAATTGATGTAACGCAAGTTATAAATTGATTTGCATTTTAATGAGCGAAATAAGTACTTGATCCCTTATTCATCAGCAAGATTTCTGGCTACCAGGTGTCTTTTATACAGGTAACGAGCTGAGATTAGGAGCACTCTCTTAAAGGGAGTGCTCCTAATCTCAGCTTGTTACCTTTATAAAAGACACCTGTCCACAGAAGCAATCAATCAATCAGATTCCAAACTCTCCACCATGGCCAAGACCAAAGAGCTGTCCAAGGATGTCAGGAACAAGATTGTAGACCTACACAAGACTGGAATGGGCTACAAGATTGCCAAGCAGCTTGGTGAGAAGGTGTCAACAGTTGGTGCGAATATTCGCAAATGGAAGAAACACAAAATAACTGTCAATTTCCCTCAGTCTGGGGCTCCATGCAAGATATCACCTCCTCGAGTTTTAATGATCATGAGAACGGTGAGTAATCAGCTCAAAACTACATAGGAGGATCTTGTCAATGATCTCAAGACAGCTGAGACCATAGTCACCAAGAAAACAATTGGTAACACACTACACCATGAAGGACTGAAATCCTGCAGCACCCGCAAGGTCCCCCTGCTCAAGAAAGCACATGTACAGGCCCGTCTGAAGTTTGCCAATGAACATCTGAATGATTCAGAGGAGAACTGGGTGAAAATGTCAGATAAGACCAAAATCGAACTCTCTTGCATCAACACAACTCGCCGTGTTTTGAGGAGGAGGAATGCAATCCCCACTGTTAAACATGAAGGTGGAAACGTTATGCTTTGGGGGTGTTTTTCTGCTAAGGGGACAGGAAAACTTCACCGCATCAAAGGGATGATGGACGGGGCCATGTATCGTCACATCTTGGGTGAGAACCTCCTTCCCTCTGCCAGGGCATTGAAAATGGATCGTGGATGGGTATTTCAGTATTAGAATGACCCAAAACACACGGCCAAGGCAACAAAGGAGTGGCTCAAGAAGAAGCACATTAAGGTCCTGGAGAGGTCTAGCCAGTCTCTAGACCTTAATCCCAAAGAAGATCTGTGTAGGGAGCTGAAGGTTCGAGTTGCCAAACATCAGCCTCAAAACCTTAATGACTTGGAGAGGATCTGCAAGGAGGAGTGGGACAAAATCCCTCCTGAGATGTGTGCAAACCTGGTGGCCAACTACAAGAAACGTCTAATCTCTGTAAATGCCAACAAGGGTTTTGCCACCAAGTACTAAGTCATGTTTTGCAAAGGGGTCAAATACTTATTTCACTCATTAAAATGCAAATCAATTTATAACTTTTTTGAAATGCGTTTTTCTGGATGTTTTGTTGTTATTCTGTCTCTCACTGTTCAAATAAACCTACCATTAAAATTAAAGACTTATTTCTTAGTCAGTGGGCACAAACGTACAAAATCAGCAGAGGATCAAATATTTTTTCCCCTCACTGAGCTAGATTACAAGTGGAGCGCTAAATTATCACGCTCCTGCAAACGGCCATTACAAATGACTGGTTATTGCTACCTTGAGCTCGCAGTAGCAATTAGCTCTCCAAAAATTAACCAGAGATCAGATCTCTGGTTAATTATTTAAATGAAAGTGCCCCCAATGCCCTCAAAATAGACGGCATTGACGTTTTATATTAAAAAAAAATCTAGATTTTTTTTTCTTAATAACAAAAACTGCACTAGACATTTCTGGGGCTTTAAAATTGGTGGGAGTCGCCTTTACATTTCGCTCAATGGGAACTGTGTGTTCCCATAGACCGCAATGTAAATAAACATATACAGTATTTATTAATTTATTAATACGTGTATATACACATATTAACACATAAATATATATGTATACACATATACATATATTTCTTTCTAATGACACGGTGAGTCCACGGATCATCTAATTACTATTGGGAATATCACTCCTGCCCAGCAGGAGGCGGCAAAGAGCACCACAGCAAAGCTGTTAAATATCACCTCCCTTCCTTCCCACCCCACTCATTTTCTTTGCCTACAGTACGTTAGAGCAAGGAAGTGGTAAAGTTTAGGTGTTTGAAAGAAGATTCTTCTAGCAAGATTTTATTATTTTTCAGCAGTGCAAGGTTGTTCTGCTTTGTGCTAGGGTGTAGCCATAGTCCATATCAGTCTCTTCAGTAGAGCAGTGGTAGCTATTAAGCAATGGGAACTTGTGGGGTACAATCCTCACTGTGCCTCCCATGTATTTAATGCTGCCTTAATTTGGAAAGCCTGAGTAAAAGTAGTCTTTATTTCTTTTCCACAGGTCCATGTGAGGGAACATGCCTCTCAAACCTAGTGAGCTGCCTTGCTGCCGGGCAGATTTCTAAAGGTAAGTGCTGAATTTATTTTTTCTGGGGACACAGGAAAAATTTGGCACTTTGATTTTAATATGGGACACAATAGACATTATCCTTTGGCGTTAGGGGATTATGTTATGATGGCAGTAATGGCAGGCACTGGGGACGAGGAGATTGTGGCTCATGGTGTTAGGTGTGTTTCCTTTACTCCCGGCGGTGTCATTTTAGAAAGCATGTGCCAACCAATTTTCTGTTGCGTGCCTATTTTCCACTTCACTTCCGGTGTTACGGAGAGCAGCGGTTTGGTGGATAGTAAGTTCAGCAAGTCCTTGTATGCTGCGCTACAGTGATGCAGGACAACAGCCTCAGATCTGTCAAAGACTTTGTTTAGGCTGAGTCCGGACGTCTGCTTTCAGAATATACGCTCCGGTGGCAGCAAGGGAGGTAGGCACCTCAGCAAAGCTCAGCTGAGGTGTAGAGGTGTCTGGAATATATTGTGACAATTTAATTATTTTTTTGCAGGCAGAAATAAAATAGTTACGTTTAACATTTAAAGAGACAGTAAAGTTTTTTTGTGTGGTAATTTAAAATTACAATATAAATTTATTTAATTTTAATCTGGTCATTTGTGAATAAAGATGGACCAAGAGGCCCTGCAACATGTTACATGTTCTTTATGTTTTGATGCTAATGTGGAACCACCAATCCCTTTCTGTTCCTCATGTATTGAGAGAACTTTAAATTACAGGGATAGACTTTTTTCTAAGCCAGCATTGTCTAAGGCAGATACTGTCCAGGAGTCTTCTGACAATGTTCAAGATATGCCGCAGCTTTCTCCTCATGTGTCACAAATGCTTTCGTCCACACATATAGTGCCCTGCGCTTTCTCTCAAGCTCCACCTGGAGTTACTTGCTGCAGGGAAAGTGCAAGAGGAAATGTAAAGATTCAGTGAATAAGGTTGCTGACACAGTTGTGGCTATTCCGAATGCTCCTCCCCAGAAGTCTGAGGAAGAGCATACTTCAATAGCATCTGAGGGTGAAATCTCAGATTCAGACAGTGTAATTCCTTCTTCTGATACTGAAGTTGTATCCTTCAGGTTTAAGCTGGAACACCTCCGTTTGTTACTTAAGGAGGTTTTGGCTACCTTGGACGACTCCGACACCACGGTCGTAGTCAATCCTAAGAAGTCTAGCAAGCTAAACAAGTATTTTGATGTACCTTCCATGGTGGAGGTTTTCCCTGTACCAGATCGAGCTACAGAGATTATTGCTAAGGAATGGGAGAGACCGGGTATTCCTTTTTCCCCATCCCCTATTTTTAAAAAGATGTTTCCTATTGCTGACTATCAAGGAGTCTTGGCAATCGATCCCCAAGGTGGAAGGGACAATTTCCACTTTAGCTAAGATGACCACTATTCACATAGAGGATTGTTGTTCCTTTAAAGATCCTATGGATAAGAAGCTGGAAGGATTGCACAAGAAGATGTATGCTCACCAGGGTTTACAATGGCAACCTGCGGTGTGTATTGCTACCGTCACTAGTGCGGCAGCATACTGGTTTGATGCATTGTCTGATTCTATTCAGACAGACACCCCTCTTGAAGTGATCCAGGATAGGATCAAGGCTCTTAAGTTGGCCAATTCTTTTATTATGAATGCTTCCCTACAGGTTATCAAGCTGGGAGCAAAAATGTCTGGGTTTGCCGTACTGGCCCGTAGAGCCTTATGGTTGAAATCCTGGTCTGCGGGTGTGTTGTCTAAGTCTAAGCTTTTGGCGATCCCTTACAAGGGTAAGACCTTGTTTGGTCCGGGATTGACGGAAATTATTTCTGACATTACGGGAGGAAAGGGTCATTTCCTCCCTCAGGATAAGAGGAATAATCAGAAGGGACGTCAGTAATTTTCGTTCCTTTCGAAACTTCAAGGTTAAGCCTTCCTCTCCCTCTACCAAGCAGGAACAGTCCAAGCCTTCCTGGAGGCCTAACCAGTCTTGTAATAAGGGAAAGCAATCTAAGAAACCCACTAATGACTCAAAGTCAGCATTTAGGGCCTGCTCCCGATCTGGGACCGGATCTTGTGGGGGGCAGATTTTCTTTCTTTGCTCTGGTTTGGGTTCGGGATGTTCAGGATTCCTGGGCGGTGGACATCGTGTCCCAGGGATACAAACTAGACTTCAAGACCTTTCCTCCCAGGGGCAGGTTTCTGCTTTCAAGATTATCTGTAGACCAGATAAAAAGAGAGGCATTCTTACACTGTGTTCGGGACCTTTCCGACCTGGGAGTGATAGCTTCTGTTCCAATGCAGGAACAAGGTCTGGGATTTTACTCCAATCTGTTCGTGGTTCCCAAAAAAGAGGTAACTTTCAGACCAATTTTAGATCTCAAAAGTCTAAACAATTTCCTCAGAGTACCGTCCTTCAAGATGGAAACTATTCATTCCATTCTTCCCTTGGTTCAAGAGGGACAATTTATGACAACGGTAGATTTAAAGGACGCGTGCCTACATGTTCCCATCCACAGGGATCATCACAGGTTTCTGAGGTTCGCATTCCTAGACAAACACTTCCAGTTTGTGGCTCTTCCATTTGGCCTTGGCACAGCTCCCAGAGTTTTTTCAAATGTTCTGGGATCCCTGTTGGCGGTGCTCTAGTTGCGGGGCATTGCAGTGGCGCCTTATCTGGACTACATACTGGTTCAGGCGCCATCCTTTCAACAAGCAAACTCCCACACGGAGATGCTGTTATCCTTCCTGCAATCTCACAGATGGAAGGTGAATTTGGGAAAGAGTTCCTTAATTCCAACTGCACAGGTAGTTTTATTGGGAACCATAATAGATTCCCTATCAATGAAATTTTTTCTGACAGAAGTCAGGAAATCAAAGATTTTCGATTCTTGCCTAGCGCAGTCCTCTCCTCGGCCATCAGTGGCTCAGTGCATGGAGGTAATTAATCTGATGGTAGCGGCAATGGACATCATCCCGTTCCTCGTTTCCACCTCAGACCTCTGCAGTTAAACATGCTCAGCCAGTGGAACAGAGATTATGCGGATCTGTCTCCGCGATTACAGCTGGAGCAGGAGACAAGGGATTCTCTTCTTTGGTGGTTGTCTCAGGATCATCTCTCCCAAGGAACCTGCTTTTGCAGACCCTCTTGGGTGATTGTGACAACAGACGCCAGCCTTCTGGGATGGGGAGCAGTCTGGGGCTCTCTAAAGGCTCAGGGAACATGGACTCGGTTGGAGTCTATTCTACCCATAAACATTCTGGAGCTGAGAGCAATCTTCAATGCTCTTCTGACCTGGCCTCAGTTAGCATCGGCCCGGTTCATCAAGTTCCAGTTGGACAACATAACTTCAGTGGCTTACATCAACTATCAGGGAGGAACGCAGAGTTCCTTGGCCATTACAGAGGTAGCCAAGATAATTCAGTGGGTGGAGACCCACAATTGCTGTCTGTCGGCGATTCACATCCCAGGAGTGGACAACTGGGAGGAGGACTTCCTGAGCAGGCAGACCTTTCACAGGGGGAGTGGGAACTGCATCCGGAAGTATTTTCCAACCTGATTTTCAAATGGGGTCAGCTGGAATTGGATCTCATGGCAACTCGGCAGAATGCCAAGCTCCCGAAGTACGGGTCAAGGTCAAGGGACCCTCAGGCTGTACTGATAGACGCCCTGGCGGTACCTTGGAATTTCTTCCTCTGGTCATTGCTCGAATCAAGCAGGAGAGGGCGTCGGTGATCCTCATTGCACCGGCTTTGCCTCGCAGGATAAACAAGTGGATTCCAATAATTTCTTAATGCAGGTTGCAGCCATTTAAAGAAATGGAAAGTAAACATCCCATATAGGCCAATGTTTAAGAATAAAAGAAAATTGCTCACACATAGAAGATTTTGAAGGACAGGTAGCCACACTTATTGATAGATTCAGTGAAAGAGGATATGATCAAGACAATAAAGATAAATCTGTAACAAGAGTAAAAAACACTGCTAGGGGGATCCCTTCTTTAACATAAAACGAGGAAGGAAAAGCCTAATAACATAATAGAGGTCCCTCATTATAGTGCAGATCATGGACAAATAAGGAAGATCATTAAAAACATTGGCATCTTGTAAAAGCTGATCCAGTAATAGGATAACTCCCAAACCTAAATTTATCCTTTAAAGTGCGAAAAATCTTAAATCCATCTTAGCACCAAGTGAAATGAGAAATAGTTGAGAAAGGAACTACAGGTGACCCTCGGTTTACAACGGTTTACTTTGCACCGTTTCAGAATTCAGAATAACAACCATTTTTTTCAGTCATGTGACTGCTATTGAAAAGCATTGAGAAGCAGTGCATTGATTAAAATAGCCAGTAGGTGGAGCTGTCTGCTTGTGTTGCAGCAAAGATATGCAAACCAAGCAAGCTGACATTAATCAGTTTAATCAGACCTAAGCTATCGAGCAATTTGCAAAGGAACAAGATCTTCCTGTCTATAAACCAGTCCAGATTGGAATGCATAGAAAGAACTGTTTGCAGAAAAATGCAAGTAAAGTCTGTGGTGTGATTATTGTATTATGGTTATAATGCTGTTTAGCAAATATTTTTGTTCATTTAACTTAATTTAATTATATATTATGTGTTGTGTGATTATTTTATTAGGTTTATAATGCTGTTTAGCATTTAAAGTCTTCATTTCAAAGCTTTAAAAATAATGTATTAGGTGTTACTTACGCCAATTTTGAGAGGGGCCTAGAACCTAACTCCCTCACTTGCCATTGACTTACATTATAAACTGGGTTTCAATTTACAACCATTCCTTCTGTAGCCTAACCCCGCGTAAACGGAGGGCTACCTGTATATATATATATATATATATATATATATACACAGGTAGAGTTAGGCAAGATGTGTTATCAGCGCTAAATTGTACCTAATGTGCTAAGTGGGCAGAGACTAGTATAATGTAACTGCCTGTTTGTTTAAATGGTAGTGCAGCTTGAAATGATCAAAAGTGTACCCTTGTCACTTATAAAAATGTAAAAACAAAAGAGAGTGAATCATATAAACAGTTCAGCGCAACAAAACCATATAAAAATAGTAATAGTAATTCTATTAAGAGGCGTACCAGTAGTAATAAGGTCTTAGTATAAATTCTTAGTATAAATATACTATTCGTGGTAAAAATGCCTACAAAGTCTTATTTTGTTTCCGATGTTAATGTTGAATAAAATCTACAGCATTCACTATAATGGGTGTTTTCTTACCGGATTTACCCTCAATCATATGAGGTAATGAGTGGTCACAAAAAGTAAACTCAGGTAATTCTGGAACGGCGGTGATGCCTTGTCTTTGGTAATTTTCAACAGGAAAGTGTGGATACACTGTTCTTGTGCGTGCCGCTTGTTGGATGGAAACTTCCAATGGATCTTTTCCTTCTGTGGAAGAACGTGCTTGTGATCTCTCAGGAGTATGGTATTCCTCCGGTTGAATAGTTTATAGAGGAAAAAAGAACAAACAAGACATAGCGTGATACTGTATAAAAAGTGTTAGTTTATTACAGTGATACAAACGCTACACACTTACAATAAAAAACCTCAATCCATGATGAGGTAAGCATTCACATATAAAATAATATAAGATGTGGATTGAACCAGGTCAATCTTGAGGGTGCAGAGCTGGATACTGGATGACTTTATTGTCGGTAGAATATATCCGTTAGTATATATACAGTCACTTATATTTGGTGATAGAGAATTGCAGTGCACTTGCAATAACCAAATATTTACAACTGAAAAAATGATGAACCAGTGTTGTGAATTCAAGGAGTCACTATTTTCCCTGTTACACACTGTCAGGCTATGTGTTATCTTAAGCTAACGGGTTGCCTGTTAGAAATGTGGGAGGCTTGGAGTGTGGCAAGCTAAAAGTGAGCCGGACCGCTGGAATTGATAAACCTGCACTGCCACTCTTTAAAAAACCTTATATATACAGGTAGCCCTCAGTTTACGCCAGGGTTAGGTTCCAGAAGGAATGGTTATAAATCAAAACTGTTGTAAATTGAAACCCAGTTTACAATGTAAGTCAATGGGAAGTGAGGGAGATATGTTCCAGGCCCCTCTCAAAATTGTCATAAGTAACACCTAATACATTATTTTTAAAGTTTTGAAATTAAGACTTTAAATGCTAAACAGCATTATAAACCTAATAAAATAATCACACAACACAGAATATATAATTAAACTAAGTTAAATGAACAAAAACATTTGCTAAACAGCATTATAAACCTAATAAAATAACCACACAACACAGACTTCACTTGCATTTTTCTGCAAACAGTTCATTCTATGCATTCCAATCTGGACTGATTTATAGACCGGAAGATCTTGTTCCTTTGAAATCTGCTCGATAGAGCAGGTCTAGTTAAACTGATTAATTTCAGCTTGCTTGGCTTGCTGCAACACAAGCGGACAGCTCCACCTACTGTCTATTTTAATAAATGCACTGCTTCTCAATGCTTTTCAATAGCAGTCACATGACTGGAAAAAAGGTTGTTTTTCTGAAACGGTGTAAATTGAACCGTTGTAAAACGAGGGCCACCTGGAATAGATAGATATATATATATATATAGATAGATAGATAGATAGATAGATAGATAGATAGATAAAGATCTAAAAAGAAAACCAAATATCAGGTTTTTTTCCATGTTACACTTGTAGGGCATGTCAATACAGTTCTAAAAAGAAATCTGTTCGGATACCAAATACTGGTGAGGAATTTGTTTTCAAGGACATAATTAGGTGTATACAGAACGGAGTAGTGCATGCCATACAGTGTACATGTAACTTATTGTATTTGGGTGAAATGAAAAGGTGTCTTAGAGATTGCATTAGGGAACATTTGTGTAATATTGAAAAGGATGATTTAGACACATATTTATACAAACATTTTAGGGAAAAACATAAGAATAGACTAAGTGACCTCAAGTTTTGGGAATTGTGCAAAGTGGGCCAAAATTGGAGAGGTGGTGACATTGAGAAGAGACTCCTAATTAAGGAAGCAGAGTTGATTTATAGATTCAATACTCTGTATCCTAATAGTTTGAACTCTGAGGGGCCGAATTATCAAGCTCCCAATAAAGACCGCTGCTCCATAACTGGTCTGCTGCCTCTGAGGCTGCGATTTTCAATCCGCCCGATCTTATTCGATCGGGCTAATTGACACCCCCTGGTAATGGCCAATCTGCAGGGGACGGCATTGCACAAGCAGTTCACCAGAACTGCTTGTGCAATGATAAATGCTGACAACGTATGCTGTCGGCATTTATCGATGTGCGGCGGACATGATACGCTACATTGTATCATGTCCGTCCGCACTTAAGTAAATTGGTGCCTGAATTTGAACTATCCCCCTTCCTGTCTGATTGAGGCTGAACAAAATCAATATATGGTATATAATATAACATAGTAACATAGTAGATGAGGTTGAAAAAAGACCGAAGTCCATCGAGTTCAACCTATACAAATCTAAAATATATACAAAAAGCTCCAGTTAAGCTTAAATAATCCCACTAAAAGGTGACCCATTTAATACTAGCAATCATATCAATGAATTTTTTTTATAGACAGAAATGTATCCAAATAATTTTTAAATGTATCTAGGGTATTGGCATTCACTACCTCCTTTGGTAATGAGTTCCACAATTGTATTGCTCTTAGAGTGAAAAAACGTTTCCGTTGCAGGAGATTAAATCTCCTTTTCTCCAACCTTAAACTGTGACCTCTGGTCACAAACAATTTTCTTGGAATAAACAGAGCTTCTGCCATCTCTGTATATGGGCCGTGAATATATTTATATAAAGTAATCATGTCACCCCTTTGTAACGAAAGTTCATCCTGCTCTGAAAATTATATATTATTATTTACCATTTTTTATTATTTACTATTTTTCACCACATACATTCATAATTTCATTATTTTATTATTGTTGATTATTGGACAATTGTGGATGATATGATTGTAATATCTTCATTGTTAATGCACTTAATAGTAACACTGAATTACCACTTTAAATGGGATTAACAGGCCCATTTATCAAGCTCCGTACGGAGCTTGAAGGGCCGTGTTTCTGGCGAGTCTTCAGACTCGCCAGAAACACAACTTATGAAGCAGCGGTCTAAAGACCGCTGCTTCATAACCCTGTCCGCCTGCTCTGAGCAGGCGGACAGGAATCGCCGGAAATCAACCCGATCGAATACGATCGGGTTGATTGACACCTCCCTGCTGGCGGCCAATTGGCCGCGAGTCAGCAGGGGGCGGCGTTGCACCAGCAGCTCTTGTGAGCTGCTGGTGCAATGTTAAATGCGGAGAGCGTATTGCTCTCCGCATTTAGCGAGGTCTTGCGGACCTGATCCGCAGTATCGGATCAGGTCCGCAAGCCCTTTGATAAATGGGCCCCTATGTGTTTAACCAATAGGGAAGAAGGAGCCACCTTTATAAGGAGCTACAGACACTGTTGAAACTCATCTTGATAAAGTCTATTATTAGAGTAAAACGCATTGAAGGTGACAGCAGTGTGTGACTACAACTTTGTACTACTCATATCTCTAACCCGGGTTATGAAATTGAGTTCCGTTTGAGAGCTGGGGATCTGAAGTGCAGTGAAAGTGAGACTATCAATCCTCAAGCTGCATTTGGAACTTTGTAAGCTTAACATCCTACGTGTGATGAGTGTGAGTGACTTCACGAATGAACACCAGTTGGAACTGGGATTCCCCTATGTGACGTATAGAACCCGGTGGTGTATTAGTAGAAAATGCCGAGAGGTAGCGGTGGTCACTGAAGCCTCCTGAGTAACAATGGGATGCGGATGGAGGATTTGAACTTCTCTATGTGAAATCCTGCAAGATAATAGGTGGTTCAAATAAGAAATTTATATTTGGAGGTGGTATGTTCCCTTTATATCATTGAATGTTGTTTTATCAACTGCCATAGGAAATATAGGAAATATTGAGTTTGATGGTTTACATTTTTTTTTTTTGGGGGGGAGACATCCCTGTGGTTTTATTTATCAATATTATTAATGGTTTAATTCACACATTTATGTATTATAATATATTTCTCCTGTTAAGTGTAGTCAGTCCACGGGTCATCCATTACTTATGGAATATATCTCTTCCTAACAGGAAACTGCAAGAGAATTACCCAGCAGAGCTGCTATATAGCTCCTCCCCTCACATATCATACTCAGTCATTCTCTTGCAGCCTAACTAAAAAGGAAGCTGTGAGAGATCTGTGGTGTTTTTTAACTTAGTTTATTTCTACAATCAAAAGTTTGTTATTTTTAAATGGCACCGGAGTGTGCTGTTTATTCTCAGGCAGCATTAGAAGAAGAATCTGCCTGGGTTTTTTTCTATGGTCTTAGCAGACGTAACTAAGATCCACTGGCTGTTTCTCATCTGAGGAGTGAGGTAACTTCAGAGAAGGGGAATAGCATGCAGGGCTCCCCTGCAACAAATGAGGTATGTTCAGTAATTTATTTTCTGAGGAATGGAATTGACTGAGAAAATACTGCTGATACCATTGTAAAGTAAGTTCAGCCTTAAATGCAGTGATAGCGACTGGTATCAGGCTGATGTGTGTGTGTGTGTACACTGAATGTATTTTTCTAAGGAATGGAATTGACTCTGAAAATACTGTTAATACTGAAATAATGTATGAGCCTTAACTGCAGTAAAAACGACTGGTAGCAGGCTTATTAATAATAATACATAACTTTCAAATGTATGTTTAAAACGTTTACTGGCTTGTTAATCGTTTTTGTGAGGTACTTGGTGATAAAACTTATTAGGGCATGATTTTTACCACATGGCCATTTTTGTTTTCTGCATAGAAACAGTTTCTGAGCTTCCCCACTGTTGTAATATGAGTGGGAGGGGCCTATTTTAGCGCTTTTTTGCGCAGTAAAAATTCAGTCACAATCTGTCTACTTCATCCTCCATGATCCAGATCGTCTCTAGAGAGCTCAGGGGTCTTCAAAATCCATTTTGAGGGAGGTAATCAGGCACAGCAGTCCTGTGACAGTGTATTTGACTGTGAGAAAAACGTTAATTATATAATTGTTATCCGTTTTTGGGTACTAAGGGGTTAATCATCCATTTGCTGGTGGGTGCAATCCTTTGCTAACTTAATACATTTACTGTGAAAATTTGGTTGCTATAACTATTTTGGTCATTGTTATTTCAACCGTGACTTCTAAATCTAAATTGCTTAATATTCCTTTCAAAGGGCAGACCTTATTCGGGCCCGGCTTGAAAGAAATTATTGCTGACATTACGGGAGGTAAGGGCCATGCTCTACCTCAGGACAGGGCCAAATCAAAGGCCAAACAGTCTAATTTTCGCGCCTTTCGTAACTTCAAGGCAGGAGCAGAATCAACTTCCTCCGCTCCAAAACAGGAAGGAGCTGTTGCTCGTTACAGACAGGGCTGGAAAGTTAACCAGTCCTGGAACAGGGGCAAGCAGGCCAAGAAACCTGCTGCTGCCCCCAAAACAGCATGAAGAGAGGTCCCCCTATCCGGAAACGGATCTAGTGAGGGGCAGACTTTCTCTCTTCGCCCAGGCTTGGGCAAGAGATGTCCAGGATCCCTGGGCGTTGGAGATCATATCTCAGGGATATCTCCTGGACTTCAAAACTTCTCCTCCACGGGGGAGATTTCATCTTTCAAGGTTATCAGCAAACCAAATAAAGAAAGAGGCGTTTCTACGCTGTGTACAAGACCTCTTACTAATGGGGGTAATCCACCCAGTTCCGCGGACGGAACACAGGCAGGGATTCTATTCAAACCTATTTGTGGTTCCCAAGAAAGAGGGAACCTTCAGGCCAATCTTGGACTTAAAAATCCTAAACAAATTTCTAAGAGTTCCATCATTCAAAATGGAAACTATTCGAACCATCCTTCCCATGATCCAAGAGGGTCAGTACATGACCACAGTGGATCTAAAGGATGCCTACCTTCACATACCGATTCACAAGGACCATTACCGGTATCTGAGATTTGCCTTCCTAGACAGGCATTACCAGTTTGTAGCTCTTCCCTTCGGATTAGCTACGGCTCCAAGAATCTTTACAAAAATTCTAGGATCACTTCTGGCGGTACTAAGACCGCGAGGCATAGCGGTGACTCCGTACCTAGACGACATTCTGATACAAGCGTCAAGTTTTCAAACTGCCAAGTCTCATACAGAGCTAGTTCTGGCATTTCTGAGGTCGCATGGGTGGAAGGTGAACGTGGAAAAGAGTTCTCTATTACCACTTACAAGAGTTCCCTTTCTAGGGACTCTTATAGATTCTGTAGAGATGAAAATTTACCTGACAGAGGCCAGGTTATTAAAACTTCTAAATGCTTGCCGTGTCCTTCACTCCATTCCACACCCGTCAGTAGCTCAGTGCATGGAAGTAATCGGCTTAATGGTAGCGGCAATGGACATAGTACCATTTGCGCGCCTGCATCTCAGACCGCTGCAATTGTGCATGCTAAGTCAGTGGAACAGGGATTACTCAGACTTGTCCCCCCTACTAAATCTGGATCAAGAGACCAGAGATTCTCTTCTATGGTGGCTTTCTCGGCCACATCTGTCCAAGGGGATGACCTTTCGCAGGCCAGATTGGACGATTGTAACAACAGACGCCAGCCTTCTAGGCTGGGGAGCAGTCTGGAATTCCCTGAAAGCTCAGGGATTATGGACTCAGGAGGAGAAACTCCTCCCAATAAATATTCTGGAGTTAAGAGCAATATTCAATGCTCTCCTAGCTTGGCCTCAGTTAGCAACTCTGAGGTTCATCAGATTTCAGTCGGACAACATCACGACTGTGGCTTACATCAACCATCAAGGGGGAACCAGAAGTTCCCTAGCGATGTTGGAAGTCTCAAAGATAATTCGCTGGGCAGAGTCTCACTCTTGCCACCTGTCAGCGATCTACATCCCAGGCGTGGAGAACTGGGAGGCGGATTTTCTAAGTTGCCAGACTTTTCATCCGGGGGAGTGGGAACTTCATCCGGAGGTCTTTGCTCAACTGATTCGTCGTTGGGGAAAACCAGATCTGGATCTCATGGCGTCTCGTCAGAACGCCAAGCTTCCTTGTTACGGATCCAGGTCCAGGGACCCGGGAGCGGTGCTGATAGATGCTCTGACAGCCCCTTGGGTCTTCAACATGGCTTATGTGTTTCCACCATTCCCGATGCTTCCTTGTTTGATTGCCAAGATCAAACAGGAGAGAGCTTCGGTGATTCTGATAGCGCCTGCGTGGCCACGCAGGACCTGGTATGCAGACCTAGTGGACATGTCGTCCTGTCCACCGTGGTCTCTGCCTCTGAGACAGGACCTTCTAATTCAGGGTCCTTTCAAACATCCAAATCTAATTTCTCTGAGGCTGACTGCATGGAGATTGAACGCTTGATTCTATCAAAGCGTGGCTTCTCGGAGTCGGTTATTGATACCTTAATACAGGCTAGGAAGCCTGTTACCAGAAAAATTTACCATAAGATATGGCGTAAATATTTACATTGGTGCGAATCCAAGAGTTACTCATGGAGTAAGGTTAGGATTCCTAGGATATTGTCCTTTCTACAAGAGGGTTTAGAAAAGGGCTTATCTACTAGTTCGTTAAAGGGACAGATTTCTGCTCTGTCTATTCTTCTACACAAACGTCTGGCTGAAGTTCCAGATGTTCAGGCTTTCTGTCAGGCTTTAACTAGGATTAAGCCTGTGTTTAAGTCTGTTGCTCCGCCGTGGAGCTTAAACTTAGTTCTTAATGTTCTTCAAGGCGTTCCATTTGAACCCCTTCATTCCATTGATATCAAGCTGTTATCTTGTTTTTGATGGCTATTTCCTCAGCTCGAAGAGTCTCTGAGTTATCTGCCTTACATTGTGATTCTCCTTATCTGATTTTTCATTCAGACAAGGTAGTCCTGCGTACTAAACCTGGGTTCTTACCTAAGGTAGTTACTAACAGGAATATCAATCAAGAGATTGTTGTTCCATCTCTGTGTCCTAACCCTTCTTCAAAGAAGGAACGACTTTTGCATAATCTGGACGTAGTCCGTGCCCTGAAATTCTATTTGCAGGCAACTAAGGATTTTCGTCAAACTTCTTCCCTGTTTGTCGTTTACTCTGGACAGAGGAGAGGTCAAAAGGCTTCGGCTACCTCTCTCTCTTTTTGGCTTCGTAGCATAATACGCTTAGCCAATGAGACTGCTGGACAGCAGCCTCCTGAAAGGATTACAGCTCATTCTACTAGAGCTGTGGCTTCCACCTGGGCCTTTAAAAATGAGGCCTCTGTTGAACAGATTTGCAAGGCTGCGACTTGGTCTTCGCTTCACACTTTTTCAAAATTTTACAAATTTGACACTTTTGCTTCGTCGGAGGCTATTTTTGGGAGAAAGGTACTTCAGGCAGTGGTTCCTTCTGTTTAATGTTCCTGCCTTGTCCCTCCCTTCATCCGTGTACTTTAGCTTTGGTATTGGTATTCCATAAGTAATGGATGACCCGTGGACTGACTACACTTAACAGGAGAAAACATAATTTATGCTTACCTGATAAATTCCTTTCTCCTGTAGTGTAGTCAGTCCACGGCCCGCCCTGTTTTTACGGCAGGTCTAAATTTTAATTAAACTCCAGTCACCACTGTACCCTATGGTTCCTCCTTTCTCGTCTGCTTTGGTCGAATGACTGAGTATGATATGTGAGGGGAGGAGCTATATAGCAGCTCTGCTGGGTAATTCTCTTGCAGTTTCCTGTTAGGAAGAGATATATTCCATAAGTAATGGATGACCCGTGGACTGACTACACTACAGGAGAAAGGAATTTATCAGGTAAGCATAAATTATGTTTTTATGTTGGTATCTTTAAGTTAAGCGCCCTTCTCTACTTTTAATTTTTAACAATCGTACTGATCTAATTAAGGAAGGAGTTAGATTTTGGGGAGTGGTGTTATAGCTTAGGCGTAGCACAATACTCTAAAAAGGTGGTGGACAAGTTAAGGAGCAGCGGTCTTACGTCCGCTGCTTCTTAACTTCAGTTTCCGGCAAGCCAGAAACTTCGGGGGTAGATTATTTATGTTGTGTTTGGTGCACTTTTTGTTTTAACTCTTAGGGGCCGATTTATCATGCCCCGTATGCTGCAGTTTCCACACGAGCCTTCAGGCTTGCCGGAAACATAGGTGGCGGACAGCAATCATTCTGACCAGATATGATCGGGATGATTGACACCCCCTGCCCATTGGCCGCTTATAATCCATTATCATATTTGGAGCCATGTAAATCCATTATAAAATCAGGTTATATAATTTTTTGTTGGTACTTTTAATGTATATTAAGGTATGCAAATTATTTTTCAGCATTTTTGCATGGTATTTCTAAAAAAAATATTTTTCAAGGCATTTGACCTTTTAAAAACCTATTCTGAGCATAACACATCTAGGCTTTTCGCACAAATATTTTTTGTTTTATTTTGGCTGACAATCGTTTGAATCCTCAGTTCACATTTTAAAAAACAATAAACAAAGGGCCAGATTACAAGTTGTGCATTATGGCTGTAGCATTTAAAAAATGGCCTTTACATGTGGTATGTTCAGCTCACCGGTATTACAAGTCGCGCGTTACAGCGTTGATCCATACCACAATTAAAGACCAGTAGTTATGGATTTTGTACAACAAAAATGTTTCACAAAACTCATAAAAAATTGTGTTTCTGGCCTCTGGTTCCGGGGACGAGGATAAACCACCGAAGGTCTGCCCCCGACAGGACCTTAGGTGTGAGCATTTTTCCGGCCGTGTAGGAGAAGACTTCAAAAGGTGGCCCTGTAACCCACAATAGAGGCAGAGCCCCTCCCTCCTCCTAAAGGCCCTCTCCGCCTCTCTGGCAGCAACTTTGTCTTTAATCGCATCAGAGAGCCCATGAAAGAAGGCGGCAACAAGAGCTTCATTGTTCCAACCTACCTCTGCGGCAAGCGTACGGAACTCAATGGCATACTGAGCAACAGATCTCGTACCTTGCTGAATGGACATGAGTCGTTTAGCAGCAGAGGAGGAGCTAGCCGAAACATCAAACACCCTTCGAAAGGAGGCCACAAATTCAGGGTAATTTTAAATCACAGGTTTATTAGTCTCCCACAAGGGATTAGCCCAGGCAAGAGTTGTGTCAGACAGTAACGAGATGAGAAATCCCACCTTAGCTCTGTCAGATGGAAACGCCTGATGTAACATCTCAAAGTAAATGCCCACCTGGTTCAAAAACCCTCTGCACTGAATAGGATCATCTCCATATCGCTGAGGTAGAGGTGCAGAACCGGACATGCTCCTGGTAGGACTAGGTGCAGCAGCGGAAACAGGAGCAGCCATAACTTGTGGGACACTTTGTTCCAAATGTGCAGTGTGAGTCAGCATGGTTTGCAGGGATAGTGCAAATTGATCCAAGCAGTGATCCTGTTCATCCATCCTAGAAATGATGGTAGGTAAAGGTGGATTATTAGTACCATCAGCATTAATGGCCCTTGCGTAATGTCATGGTGCCAGGAATCAGACTGAGCAAAAATAATCACACCTTTATCAATAGCAAAAAATAATAAAAAAAAGTCCATAAGTCAAATAACAAGCCACGAGTCAAAACCATAGCTGGTAGTCAGACGAGCCGAGTCAGGAGCCAAAGCGAATAGTCAGACAAGCCGGGTCAGGAACCAAAGCGAGTAGTCAGACGAGCCGGAATCAGGAACAAGGAGAACAGCAGAGTCAGGAACAAGCCAGGGATCAGGAACCAGGAGGGATGTCAGACAGCCAGGTAATACACAGGAACTCTCACAAACAGGTCTGAGACAACGCAAGGGAAAAGCATACTGAACAGAGGCCCTTTAAATAATAAGTGATGACATCACAATTCTGAGACTGCAACCTGTCTCGCATGGATGATGTACACCAGTCTGGCCATAAAAGGGCATGCAGGAAATGAGCAGCATCACACACTATGCACCAGAGTCAGCAAGAGAGGTGAGTAAAATGGCTGCCAGCAGCACATGGCAAACAAAGCAGGGTAAAAACCCTGACAATCCTGGAAAGCATAATTTTTGCGTCTCCAAGAAATACGGGCTGATTCTTGCGAAAAAATTGCAATAACATAACTTTATCTTGAAAATGTAGTGCTTTGGCTATGATTGGCCTAGATCTTATGTTCACTTTACCAGATGTAAGCGAACCTATACTATGTACCCTCTCTAGCACTGTTTGGGGGTGGGAGTCCGGGATCTGTAGAAGTTGTGGTAGCGTAACCGTTAAGAATTTATTAAGGTCCTCCCTCCTTCACCCTCAATAACAGTTAGTTTTGTTTTCTCTTGTTAAGTGTATCCAGTCCACGGATCATCCATTACTTATGGGATATTCTCCTTCCCAACAGGAAGTTGCAAGAGGATCACCCAAGCAAAGCTGCTATATAGCTCCTCCCCTCACATGTCATATCCAGTCATTCTCTTGCAACTCTCAACATAGAAGAAGGTCGTGAGAGGACTGTGGTGTTTTATACTTAGTTTATTTCTTCAATCAAAAGTTTGTTATTTTTAAATGGCACCGGAGTGTGCTGTTTATCTCAGGCAGTATTTGGAAGAAGAATCTGCCTGCGTTTTTCTATGATCTTAGCAGAAGTAACTAAGATCCATTTGCTGTTCTCACACATTCTGAGGAGTGAGGTACTTCAGAGGGGGAATGGCGTGCAGTTTTTGCCTGCAAATAAGGTATGTGCAGTAAAATATTTTTCTAAGGAATGGAATTGACTAAGAAAATACTGCTGATACCGAAGTAATGTAAGTAAAGCCTTGAATGCAGTGATAGCGACTGGTATAAGGCTTATTAATAGAGATACATACTCTCATAAAAATGTGTTTTAAAACGTTTACTGGCATGTTTAATCGTTTTTTAACGTACATTGGTGATAAAACTGTAATGTTAGTATAGCCTTAAATGCAGTGAAAGCGACTGGTATCAGGCTGATTAATAGAGATACATACTCTTATAAAATGTGTTTTAAAACGTTTGCTGGCATGTTTAATCGTTTTTTGGACATATGTTTGGTGATAAAACTTATTGGGGCCTAATTTTTCCACATGGCTGGCTTAAATTCTGCATAGAAACAGTTAACTGAGGTTTCCCACTGTTGTAATATGAGTGGGAGGGACCTAATTTAGCGCTTTTTTGCGTAGTTAAAATTACAAAATGAATCATCCAGATTCCCTCAGCAGTCCCATGATTACTACAGGACATCTCTAAAGGGCTAAAAAGACTTCCAAAATCGTTTA